>NW_009936932.1:207634-233722 GCF_000696875.1 Nestor notabilis
GTGGGATGTCATAAACATCCCTCCAAAAAGCCCAGTGCCCACAAGTCACCCTTTTCCCCATCCCAAAGGCAATGGAGATCCTCCACCATTGCCACCTGGCTGGTGCCATGACGAAACCATCCTCAGCTCTGCCTCAGGACAGCTCATACCCTCTTTTGATTACCATAAGACAAAGATCAATATTGCTACTTTAGCTTTAACATACCTGTACAGCTCCCACTTTAAGAGAGAATTTGCCATTTGAAGTGCTAACAATTTACTTTGCTAAAAAAATTAATTCAGTAATTTTCCATAAATTATATGCAGCTCAATAATAAAAATACCATTTCTACATCTGGATGCTTTCCATTACTGCTCCTGTTCATCTTCAGAGGAAAATAGCTCTTAGAAACAGTACCATCTAAAAGTATTTGCTGAAAAGCGATATTGAATTGATACATTAGAGGAGAAAGTTGGGCTCCTTTTGTAAGAATCATACAGTTCATAATAGTCTTAAAGAAAGTTGTCTCTGAATGCAGTAATTTAGTCCTGGAAAAGTGACAAACAAATAATTTCAACTAAACTAGAGAAAGAAAAGAAGTGACTTTTAATTATAGAATCTTTTTTTGATGAATTTATTTCTGACAGTTTTATAGGCTGACAAGAGAAAGTATTTTATATGCAAAAAACATTATTCACTCTCAGCTGTTAAAGCATAAAAATTGTCAAATGATTTTAATACAGTTTTAAGTTTAATCAGAAAAAAGTCCACAGCAATTACCAAGTCACATGGCCCTTAATTCTTTGTGTTTCTGACAGCAAAAACAGTTAAATATGTTTTTTGCCCAAACCTTTTACTATACAGATTTATGAGTTTTAAAAGATAGCTGTTTTTCTTACTTTTCCTATAAGAAACTAAACTTCCAGCATGAGTGAATCACCCCTCTTAACCTGAGCAAGCAATTAAATCCAGTTCTGCATCTACCCCTGAGTGCAGAGCTGGGACTCCTGCACCATTAAACACACTTCCCCTCCATAGGCATCCAGATTAGAGCAGTCACTTGTTGGAAGCAACAGCTTCACTTCCTAGCAAGCAGCCCCACCTTACCCCAAACCATGTTCTTCAATAGAATAATGCAATTTAATTTACAGCAGTTTTCCTCTATCCCAAATCCTTTGTATGTTCAAATATTTTTCAAGGAGATAGAGAACATGAAAATCTGTAACTTCACCCATTTGCCAGTGGTGAGATTCTCTTGTATTTAATGGGCTTTGAAAGAAGATCTTATTGCCTATAGATTTGGGATTCAAATGAGAGGCAAGTGAACTTGCATACTCATATATGGGATTTTAGAAGCAGCTCCATCATTTTTTCCTCATTCAGGGTGTTATCAGAAACACCAGCATGTCAGATTGTGATTGGATGTGATAGCCAGTGGGGCTGGAGAGCAAATACTTTGCAGCCAAGGTACAACCAGATGCCTTCGCTGCCAGTCCCAGGGGGCTTGCTTTATTTCGCCTATGGGAAAGCTTGTGCCCAAAAGGGCATATTATGGCCTGGGAAGGCTGTAAAATGGTACATAACTAATGATTTTTAATATCAGAATAATGAAACCAAGCTAAGAAATATTAATCTTTTTTAAAAATGTAAAGAACTGGGGCTCTGTTTCCATGGCAAACCACATCCTGCACGTTATCTATCAACTGGGGATTACGGTGGCATGGTAAATAGAAGGGGTAAATACAGGAGAAAGGCACTGCTTTTCTGTCTGCAGGAATAAGCTGTGCTGCCAGTGTAAAAGCATAACAGTATTCCCTAGAGCAGATGGCTCTCCAAAAGAGCCAGGTTTCCATCCACTCACCCCTGCCCCTTGGCTGGCCAAGAAATGCCTCCATCCCCAAGACCCCAGAAATCCCCCCAGTCAGTCCAGGATCCATCTGGACTCTCTGCAGTAAGAACATGGGACTGGTTAATATCAGCAGCACAGGTACGTGTTCTACATCTGACTTTTTCACGTCCTCATACCCTCATCAACCAAGCTAAAAGCAAAAATCCCACCAAAAACCCCTCCAAACTTCAGGGAGTTTGCAAGCCCTGCTATAAATAGGCCACTAATAGGAGGCTGTAATAAGATACAATTTATTTCCAGATCTGATGGGCTGACCTTCATCATCACTCGAGGCTCTGCTTGTCATGAATTATGGGCAATTCACTCACTAGTGGAAATAAATTGTGTTACCAGTGCTCAGTGTTGTGTCCTCCACACCAGGCACGTAGATGGGCAGCAGCTCCTCATCAGTGCTGCTGTGGAGCAGCTTCCCACCACACGCATGCGAGATCTCCTTCAAGGAGCCACTCAGCTAGAGAGAAACTGCCAAGTTTATGAGTCATTTCTGGAATTGCCATGCAAGGGTCCTGAGCCATGGCTGATGGGCCGATATCCATCTACCAGCCAAGGACCAGCCTGAGGCATTGCTGCCATGCAACATCACCAGCATGCTGTTACTTGCCTCATCCAGATCTGGCATGAATCCATCATTCCAGTTTCAGAGTCAGCTACAGGACATGATGGGGAGTACATAGAGCAATTTGAGCATTTCTCCTGCTCTCATCCTCATGCTGATCAAAGGAGCTGACAGCCAAGAGAACAGTATCAGCCACATGAGCACTGCAAACACTGACTCCTGCCTTGCTCCACCCCATCTCCAACCAGGTAACGAGATCAGGACTCATGAGAAAAGAAATCATAGTGTTAACCAAGTGCAATTAAGGCAAATGAACAAAATCACTTAACACCAAACAGAGCCATATAAGTGTCACAGGCAGAGGCTGGCATGGGAAGCTCTGCTGGAACTGGGTAGCAGAGCCCTTGTGCCAGCCTGTCCCTCCTAACCACCCCCTTGTACTTCAGCATCTGCTTATGTTGTCATATCCTGGTTAGTGGAGGAAAAACAGATGGACAGAGCACTCCGGAGCGCCTGAAGGCTGTCACACCATCGCACACAGGCCCTGCACACCTCCTCAGCCCCACTGCATCTCCAGTAGCTAACACAAGTTTGACACCTTGCATAGGCATAGTGGTGGTGGAGAGCAAGCCTAATGAATGCATTTGAGCTTGCAATTAAGTTTGAGCCTACAGGTACCCAGCAGTCAGCCCCGGTGCTTCCAGCAGCTTGTTCCATTCCCAACAGCTCTGCTAGAAATGGTGGAAACCAGAGTGGATTTGGGAGTTCTGAAGATCTTTCATAGGCAGCACTGTGTTATGCCACTACATTGCTCCCCAGGGGTGAGCAGCACAAAGGGCAAAACCAGACCACTGCAGCCAGAGGCAGAGATGCTCCAAACATCACTGCTCCATGGAGCCACAACTACAGCCAAGGAGGCAGACCAGGGAAGTCCCAAGTTTGAGATACACATGAACAAGCAGTATAATGACATTTAATCGCTAGCACAAGGATTTCTTAGTGAATAAACTCTCTTCTTCATTCTGTTCTTTAACAGACAAATGCAGAAATCTGAACAAAACCAGGCTGGTGCAGAAAATGGTCTGTGCTGCACTTGGATAGGTAAAGCCATCAGAAGCCCCCTCTAGCTCCCACAACTCCACCCCATGGTGAAGAGCTGCCTTCACACAGCACAGCACCCAGCTCCTCTGCAGCCTGTCAGGCAGGCTGGGAGTTATTGCCAAGTCCTGTATTTATAATGTGCTTGCCCATGCATATACAATAAAGGATTTCTCAAGCTATGTGGTGATGAGCTCCTGCGTAGCTCAGATTAGAGATGAGCTCGTGGTTAGTATTACACAATGAACACATCAAGCAGGAATTCATTATTCCACAGTAGAAAATGCATACCTGGAATTCTCCTTAATAAAGAAACAGCTCAGGATTCCTAAAAGCCAGCAACTCTCCTCCTCCCCATGCATATTCCTAGTCTCTCTTTCCCCCAACATGGCCTCATCCCTGCCTGCAGGAGCTCAAATGGTCAGCTTGCACCACCAAAATTCATTAAAGGCAACAGACTGTATCACAGTTTATCAACAATTCATCAAGGGCCAGTCCAACAAGTGGCCAAACACAAGATAAATTATAATCCACAGCATCAAAGATTAAGCCACTCATTAGCACCAGAACTCCTTTTTCCTGCTGGGGACACAGGAGTGCAGCAGAGCTCCCTCCCCAACGCAGCTCAGCCTCTTCTATATGCATACTGTGGCTGTCCTAGGGCAGGAGGGCTCAAGAAGAGCATGCCCACCTCTTGCAAGCTCCTCACATTGAGAACATTCTAGCTTAGGCTTCCAAGCACCAGTTTGTTATTGAGCTGGCAGCTCTGTAACTAGCCAAGAGGAATTTGCTGTTCTATTTTTGCTTGGCTGCACACAGGTGAGCTCCCACAAGCATCCCTTCCCTCACCAGCCAATGAACATAGCTGCCCTCCCAAGACTGAGCCCCTTTTCCAGGTCTGAAGCAACTAGTGGGAATAGAGACCCAAAGTAACACTTCAGCACTCTACACCTGAGTCACAAAGCAGCCAAATGATAGAAGCATTTTCTGCTTCTCCTGCTGCAGACACAAAAAATCTCTGCAAGTCAGTGGTTCAGAGCCCCATGCCCAGCTCAGGAGGAACATCAGTGCTTCTCTGCTCCTTGAGTCAAGCCAGCTAGTGCTCAGATGACTGATGTGCTCCAGCTATTAAAGCCTAGGCAGTAAATCAAGAATTAGCCTACACAGAGTCTAAAAGGAAAAGGATTTATTAGAAGTCAGGGAGCAGGAGAAAAACAAGTTTTGTTCTACACTTTTGTCTGCACACATTGCAAGGAGGAGCAGGACTGTAGTAATAGAGAAGTTCAAAGACTGAACACTTTCCATACAAAAAACTAGGTCTTTTTCTTCCTAAACACAGGTATGTTTGAGTTCTCCTGAAAATTGCTTCAAGCACAGATCTCAAAATACTAACCATGTTCACTTTTTATAGGAACTGCTTTCAACAACCTAGCTCAGGTCTATAGAGCAGTCAAAAACCTAGATTGACCAAACTTTATTTTTCAGGAGAATAATCGAGCTTTTTCCTCACACCACAGAGAAGAGCACCACAAAAAGGCCATATATTAAACATCAGGTACATACCACAACCCCCAGAAGCAAAAGGAGGACACAAATCTAGAAGATACAACAGGCTTACCTGCACAACATGCTAGTACAGAGCAGCCTCCAACACAGCCCCAGCCACAGAGAAGAAGTATGGGACCCCCTGAGCCCCACATTTATGGGCAGCAGGTTCCCCTCCACCCCTGCACTGGGGTGGGGCCTCTGAGATAAGAGGCCCCAGGACACCTCACCTGAGGCTCCTGATGAGCATCTCTCAGCTTTGGATGGGGTTGGTGTGCTCTTTGCTCTGGGTTCCTGCTCAGTGTCTGCAGCAGTTGAAGGAGGTAGGCTGGAAATTAGCTTCTTAAATGCTTTATGTTGCTTTGGGAAGCTCCTTTTCCTAGTTGTAAAGTTTCCTGGATGCAGAAGGGCTGTTTGAAGCAGGTATAAGATGTTTTCTGGTGGCTGGAGATTTAAATAGTAAGTAACATTCAATTTTATTGTTTTCTTCGTCTTGTAGCTACTTAGCATAGGTTTCACTCTGTAGCAGTGTAGTCTGAAGGACTTCAAGTCTTCACTTAGCTATGGCCTTGAGATTGTAGGCTACAGGTAACCCAAGCAGTGGGGATGCCTGGTGTTCCAGACCAAGGGAAGTGTGGTCTGAGCCTGCAGCCCTATCCTGGTCCCTGAGCAGCTGAATATGTCTTGAGAGAGGTGTAGGCAGACCTTCAGGGGGCTTATTCTGGTTTCTTATTAAGGAGAATGAGGAGTCTCTGTCCTTCTGTCCCAGCTGGCTGAAGTAACCCCTTTCTGTAGTTCTTCCTCTGCCTGGTTTTATGACACACAGGCAATAGAAGACTATTCCTGTGATAAGCAAGGTGCTCTGAGAACCCCCAGGTACCCACCCTGCAGTCAAGGAGGGGACACCAAGGACCAGTGCAGGCAGGTGACCTTCCTCTTTGTGCAGGGTGTGCTTCGTATTTTCCTTAAAACTGCCCTGTAAGCACTGTGTGACTGGTTCCCCCACCCCAAACAAGTGAGTGCCTCAGGTTCTTGTTGCAAAGATCTTTCTTTGTTTCAAGAAATTTCATTTTAAACAGAGTAAAAAGAGCAGCTTATTTTTAATAATAGATAATTACTGCTCAAAGACAAAAATGTGTCACTCTCCTTAATTATTTTTGCAGAAAGCTCCTTCCCTAATATGTGTTTTTCAAACAGTAAGATACTACGAGGGTATTTTTCCTGTTTTCCTGGCTGCAGATGCATAGTGAATCCTAATTAAAACCTTTAAGTCTTATTCCATTTACAAGGAGGAGTGTATCATTTTTCTTTTAGCTTTTTTTAATACAGGGTCTCAATGCCCATTACAAAAAAATTCCAATGCATCTTTGAAGTTAGCAGCTAATTATATTTCTCCAAGTTATATATCTGGAGTTCTAGATGGGGGAAAGGCAATTACTTTTTTTCTCATTTAGCATAACAATCTCTAAAGCTTTATTGGAGCTCCAGTGAGTCATGCTATAGATCAGAGCCTAGCCTGGAGAAGAGGAGGAATTTTGGGGGGGGGAAGGCAGGATGCTTACTCAGCTCTTCTGGGCTCCTTCTCTTGTTAGTATGCTGTCCCCACCAGGACACTCTCTAATTGTTTGTTGAATGACCGTGGTGCTTTTTGCCTCAATAACTTTGCTTGGTAGGTCATTCAGCACATTCATTATGGGGCACCTGCTAGCACTGCTGGAGCGAAGGGTCTGTCAGCATTTTACAGGAGTTTATAACTTGGCTGTAAATGTTTGTGTGGAGCCGAAAATCGTTGCATGATTTCTCGCAGGCAGAAGCTGTCTGGTTCAGCCCATTTGTTACCGTGTCACTTTGCACAGGTGCTGTCACAACGCTGCACGAGCAAAGCTCCTCTGCATGGTGGGGAGCAGTGTCCTGGTGTCAGCACCCCTGGGAGTCAGGATGGGGATTGCTCTGTGGTCTGCAAGGAGCAAGTCACCTGGGCTGTCTGCAGCTGTTGGGTTGCTGATGTGGATGCAGTGGGACCTGGTCCTGATGAGCTGCTGGCCATGCAAGCCTTGCCCTTTGCTAGCTGAAGTTACAGACTTCAGTTTAACACTCCTCAATTACATCTTTTAAAAGATCTATTATGGTTGGAGTGCCCTGTTTCTTCCCCTTTCACTGAAATGAACTTAAAAATTCGTCTAGAAACGGGTCTGAAATTTGTGCGTCAGCCCAGCAATGTGTTATTTGGCCAAGCTGAGGTACCCTGAGGGTCACTGTGTGATAAGTAGTTTTGTAGGTTTTCTTCTCATTTGTGATGATGTGAATTAAAAAAACCCCCAGAGAATAAATTCTCCAGCGCTTGCTGGAACAGGGAGAGAGGTTGAAGCCAGTTCCCACTGGTTTACAGCTCAGCCCATATTTCTGCCCCAGGATAAGCAGGTAAGGAGATGGGTACCTTTGCACTAACCTGCACCATGTTTGCTCTCTCTGGCAGCTGATTTATTCCCTCTGCTTCTGTTAGGGCTGTCCCAAACCACTGACTGTTTTTCCAGACTTGTCTGTGACACTGGGTGTCACAGCGAGGAGTTCCCAGAGGTGTTTTATTGGAAACAAAGGGATGGAAAAGGACTCAAATGGAAGGAGGCCAAAATGGGTCCAGGCAGCTCTGTTGGCATCAGGATCTCTTTACAGTTTATTTTCCTGTAAACTCACTCTCTTAGCAAACTGAAGGAATGCTGGTGGCTTGAGGACCAGGATGCTCGTTTCTCACTGCCTGAGGGCACAGGGCCCCCAGCTCCCTGGTGCACCCCAATTGATGCATGGCCACTCTGATAGGACCCATGGTGCTGAAGCTGAGACCTCTCTGTCCTTGGCTGTTTTGCTGCTGGGCTGAAAGCACTTCCTAAGCTCCGGTCTCCTGCGTGCTGCTTTGTGCTTAGCCCAGCCTGCTGCTGTGCAGTGATGGGTAAATGTCACCCTCTGACACCCCATGTCGGGCAGAGCACTCTCCCGTGGTGACCAAACCCTGCTCTAGTAAATGAGAACGGGGCAGCCCCTTCCCAGCCCTGTGGTGATGGAGTGAGCCTCTGTGGCCAGGGGGTCAGAGCTGTTGGTGCGTGCGAGGCCACGGCTCGGAGATGCTTTGCTGCTGGGGAACTGGTGAGAAATTCAATTCTCCACTTGGCTGGTTGGGGTGACTTGGCTCTGCTCTGCCGCCTTGTTCCTTCATTATTTTTTTGGCCGATAACTGACTGCAAGCTTGTCTTGTCTGTTTAATACCAGTGCAGCGGCTCCAGGAGAGGCACAGCCTTGTCAGTCGTGCTGAGAGCGCACTGTATTACTCTCCCCACTTCATTTACTTTGTGGACAGGAGGGGAAAAGCCTCAAGGCGCTGCTGAGCCTGGCAGTCTGGATGCAGGTTTTCCTCTGCAGGCTGGGTGCAGCACAGCCCTGCATGGGAGGCGACTGGTGATGTGGGGAGACCTGTGCGATGTTTGGTGTCCAGGGGAGGCCTGAGCATGGGGCAAGTTGAGGACGGTAATTATTAAGATTAATCTTCCCCTCACACCTTTTGGAGTGTGCCAAGGAGATCTCCAGGCAGCCTTGCAGCCAGGTTTGTGATGGACTTGGCTGTTCTTGCTCACCAGGGTGCCTGGCACAGCAGCACCTGCAGATGTGGGATGCAGGTGCATGGGCTGGTTCCCCACCCCATGGTGGGTGTGAGGTCCAGGATGTTCACTCAGCTCTCAAAGGGGCTGCACAAGGATGCCTGAATGATGGTTTGGTTTGTTGGCTGTGTCCTCAGCATCACTCTGTGTCAGACATCCCTCTGTCCTCAGAGCAGCCCAGAACAACTGAGCTGGGCTCTCCAAAGCAAGTGTTCAAACCACTGCAGTTGGGTCCTTGGAGCAAGGTTTAGCGAACATAGTGGAGTTCCCTTTAATTAAGAGCAACCAGGGAATTTAAAGACCGGGTTTTCTCCATTCTGTGATAAATTAACCTCCTCCTTGCTCAGGAGGACAGGAAAATGCTCCAGATCAATGATCCTACTGATGCCTGGCCTCCCCTCCTTTAGTGGGAAGAAGGAACAAAGTGCATCAGCCCCTGCCCCTGCTGCTGCCTCTGGGGCAGCGAGTGGAGTGACTGTGGGTAATGATGATGAATGGCATGATTAATGCTGGAACTTGGACCTAAAGCTGGAATTTTAAACCCTATTCACAGAAAAATCCTGCTCTTGCTGTGCTATTTGACGGCACCGAGTGCAGCAGAAAGCACTGGGGTGTTCCAGGTGAACCCCCAATTCATGCCTGTGTTCAAGGGATCAAAGAGCTCTTGTTCCTGTGCCCAGCTTGAATCAGAGCTATGGCTGAGGACATGGCTGTGCTGAGGAGTGCCAGTGCCCTGTGATAGCCACTAGCAGAGGTGTGGAGCACCCATGGGTAGGATACCCCAGCGCAGAAACTGCTGGATGGTGGCATTTGTCTGTGTCCTCGCATGGGAGTGTAATTCCAGGAGAAGCAGGAGATGGTGTACAGTGCAGGGCTGCCTTTGTGTGCTGCTGTTCAGAGCAGCTCTGGCTCCATGGGGATGGCTTGTGATGTTCCTGCTGGCCACGGGAGGGTCACTGATTGTGCTTTGCACTAACATGCATCATCAAGAGCAGTATTAGCTGAACTGCACCATTTTGGAACAGTGTGTGATAATGACAGAGCATGGAAAACACGGATTTAAGTGTGAGGGAGCTGGCATGGCTGTGTGCTGCATGCCAACGGGCCAGCAGCATTGCTCTTCTGCCTGTGCCCCCAGTTGTGGTGAGCTCCTGTGTCCTGCTCCCCATCACAGTCCAGATCCTCTGGGGCACCTCAAGCTGTTAATGAATGTAGTTGTGCTTCAACACAAGGCATTGAGCAAAGCTGGTTCCTGGCAGGTACCCTGGCTTTTCAGCTGGGTGCAGTTGTGCTGGACTCGCTTTTGAGTGTAAAACCTTTCCTGAAGGACCAGTATCTGCTAAAACCCACCTTAACTCAAACATGTACCATTGCACATGCAGATTCTCCTCTGCATCCCATTGCTAGCGAAAGAAGCTAGCAAAATAAGCACCAAACTTTAATTTTTGAGCATTTAAGACTAGATCTATACATTTCTCGGAAATCACTAGGTGAATGTTATATCTGCAGCTCTGCCCGAACAATGCTGGTCCTTATCTGTAGTTTTTGCTTTTTTAAACTCCTTTAAATGTATTTTTATACAGCAGTGTTGACCTTTTCCACCAGCCCCTGTGGAGCGAGGTTGTATCTTGTGTAAAAGTCATATCAAATGGGCCACAAAAAATCACTCTTGCCTGATTAAAATGAATAGTCTAGACGACGTGTGCATTTTCCTTCTGTGTCATTAGCTTTGTGTGAGAGCTTGCAGCAATCAGGGCTTTTATGGGAGAAATACAGCTACAGGTACTGTGAGCTGCCTTAACGGATACTAATTACAATCCTTGTAGGGATTGATTTGCAAAGAAAATTTCTATTGCCTCAAGGACAAACGTTTGTGCAAATCATATTATTGTGTATGGAGAAATTGGTAACACTTTATGAAATGGTTCATTTATAAATACTTTACTATTTATTAAATTAAATCGTGTTATAACAATCCTTTTGCTATGTTAAAATACACCAAGTGTTCTGTCTTTGCATTATTTCTGTGCTATAAAGCAGGCTGTTTAGATCGTGGTTGCTGTTACCTGTTAAGGCTGTTATTGGTGCATTTTGTAATGTGTTGTTTTGGGCACCTATGCCATGCTGAAGGGTACTGGAAAGGCATCTCATTTCAGCTCCTCCTCTCCCCTTTCTTCATCTGGACCTGAAATTCTAGAATAAAATAGTTTTGAAGTGGCCTGGTTTTCAGAACATGGGTATTGACTGTGGCAATTAACACAAACCTTATCTGTGGGTATGTTTGGCTGCTTAACTGAAGGTGGCACATGCCCAGGCCCCTTAGGGAGTGGGGTTGAATGCTTTGGGGGCCAGATTCAGCTGCCTTTGAAATGCACAGAGTGAGAATTCCTCAGTCAGGAGTGTGCATGCTTGTGGGAAGTGTGTTTGGATTTGTCTTAGTAAGCTGCAGCAAGGTAATGTGTGCACTGAAGTGATCCCTGTGGTCCTTTGGATCATCCAGCATAGCTCACATAACAAATGGTGGATGCCCAGCCCTTGCTGGTGGGACCAGCAGGTCTTTAACCACCTGTGTGGAGGAGAAGGAGACTGGTTCTGGTTTGGTACTTGCTTCATCCTTGGATTTAACCCTCTCCAGAGAGGAGATGGGAGAGGCCTGCAGGTGGGAAATGTCTTGTGTTGTCTCCTAACCCTTGGGCTGGTTTGGGTGTTGTTGCCGTGTACAAACCAATCGTACTCAAAGGTATGGGGGTCCTGGTTCAGTCCGCTCCTGGTTCAGGTCTTCAAGACCTGGTGGGTCAGGAGCTGCTTTTCCATTTTCCTGTGGGAACACTATTTGTACTCTCATGGTGACTGGCTCAGTGTTGAGACTCCCTATTGTCCACCTGACCATAGTTCCAACATGGAAAGCACCAGGTTGTTCCATTCCTATTGTGTGTTCTACCTGGAGGAGTCAGAAGAGGTAGAAGCAGCACCTAGTGTGTGAGGTGGCTGTGCTCACCCTGCGCCATGCACTGCAGCCCAGGAGATAAACAGCAGTGGTGGTCGCATCTATCAGTGACCAAACATGTTAGTCCTGCATGTTAATGGTGCTGTGCCGGTGCTCCCAGGCTGACCAGTTCCATTCCTACTTTGAGAAGTTGACCTTGCCTTCTAAAATTCTTGTTGGCTCTGGAAAACAAGTGGACAAGACATCGTTACTGAGCTAGAAATTTCTCTCGAATGTACCCTCTTTAATTTATGTTCCCTCTCACTTCACTGCCTGCAGCAAAACCCGTTAATGGTGCAGTTTGTGACACAACTGAAGGCTTCTCTAATGGGCAGCTCTCCCGCAATCCCACTGTGCTCTGGCTTCGGAGGAATTTGCTTGGTGTTGTGGTGCTCAGCTTCTCCCCCTCCATTTCCGAGGCTCCGGAGACTAATCCTTCCTCCAGCTGGTTTTGCTGCTGCTATGGCAATATTTTTCTCCCCCATAGTGGTAATCATGCAATGGTCTCCGAGAACAGCAGGAGAAGCGGTGCCTGTTAGATGCATAAAAGGTAAGATGAACTACATGTCATAAAACTTTTTAAAGTTCCTTTTTTGTGTTTGTGCGGGGGTTATTTTATATGGCTTTTGATATGAAGCTAAAATTGCACATCAAAAAGGATAATGCATCTTTAAGCTGTTACAATGACTTCTAAATTTTTCATTTAATGTCAGTGAGGAAAAAGCCCCCTCAGTTGGCTGAGTTACGTTGGTGAGATGGCTGTTTCATTCCATAAAGTGTCTGCAGTGGATTTGAACAGTAGGAAATCCAAGGGTGATAAATAGCTATTTCTAAGTAAATTTCATGCAATTGCCCTTTGGTTAAAGTCTTTCCTCTCAGCACTTTCCTGTGCACATAGCCCAACTAATAATATTCAGGAGCAAGTGCTTTCCAGTGTGACAACTGATTGCACTTTGAAGCAGTAAATGGCTGATTTCATAATTGGTATAATTTTTCACAAGTACCTGAATGTCATATACAGAAAGAATAAGCAACCTGGACTTAATACGGGAGCTTTTTCAATTCTCCTAAAAATCAATAATGTATTAAACCCCTCTAACTGATTAAAATAATGTGAACCCTGAGTAGGTTTTGTGAGGAAGGCAGGTTTCTTCAAGGGTGGCAGATTTATGGCAAAAGGGTTAATACATGGGGAGAATGGGGATATGTTACAGATGGAGACCGTTTTCCTAATTAAACTTTTATCAAGATTTTCCTGGTTTGAATTGTTTCACTTAGTGCGATGGAAAAGAGCATTTCCTTTAGTGCTCAGGGCAGTGCTGGTGTGTGATGCTGAGAGCACTGTCCTGGCAGGAAAGATTGGGATTATAAATACAGTATCCATTGGAAATATCCCAATGGATATCCATTGGGAATACATTTTCCATTCCAAGAATCACACGCAGGCTCCGGAAGATCCCTCTGCCCTGCAACACAGGGTGGTTCTCCAGTGGGTCTCCATACAGACCCTCGCTCCATACAGACCTGCCCCAGGAGAAGGCTGCTGCAGGATTTATCCTGGTGTGCAGGGCATAACTTTTGTAAAAGGACCTCTTTGCATAGAAAAGTTCAATTAGTGTCACAGTGACATGGATGTTAACAGGGTTACAAAAAGAGTCTCTCTGCAGGGGGATAAGCAGGAGGTGACTATTTTTCCCCTCCAGGATTTTAAGATTTCTTGATTCTTTAAGACTATTGTGGGAAAATGTTTGAAGACCTATTTATAAAGATAAAGCAAAGATGCAGTCTGACAGATGTGCAGGTGGGGAGGAAGGTGAGGGCTCCAGGTGCTCAGCACCCAGCTTGGTTTATCACGGGTACAGCAGCACCCACTGACCATCGCTGGCAGTGCCATGTGGGGTCTGTATTTGGGGGGTCAGAGTGGTGGGGTGCACATAAATGCCTCAGAAGGGAAGATGAAGTAAAAAGATCACTTGTGTGAAAGCCTGGGCAAGCTGCTAAAGCTGATGGTACTGTCTCAGTCCCCAGTGGCATGGGCATCCTGATGAGGAGGCACCATGTTCCTCTCACTGGGGACACAATGTTCCAGGTTGCCTTTGTACTGGGCAGCCAGATGGGAGTGTATATCACTGCCAGACCTGACACACCATCGCTGGCCCTCCCCAGGAAGGGCACTTTCCTTCCCAGGGTGGTCACATGCAGGTGAATTGAGGAATCTATTTAAACTTCACTTCTCAAGATCAAGATCAGACATCTTAAGCTCTGTATTACTCACTTTGTCTATTGTTTCTAACTCATTTCCTATTTTCCAGCTGAGGGACTCTGCCAGAAGCACTCTTTGCCAGAGATTAAAACAATTTAGGAGGCAGACACCCAATTCCTGTCTTTGGATAGTAGGCAAATTGGATATTTGTGAGAAGCAAGCAAATTTTATTCTCATCAGATAGTTTGCTACTTAACTATCCTTAAGAATCCCCTGGTACTTACAGAGTTTTACTAGCTGTCCTGAGCCAAAAGGAAAACATGATGCACACCTTACAGAGGTCCTCTGGCTGCTGCTTTGTTCAGTCCTGTGTTTGCTACCTGGAACCTCACCAGGACCAAAGGCATCATGGGGAGTGGTATGGAATGGGAATAAGATGCTGGAAAACTGATGCAGGAGGAACAGCTCAAGGTTGTCCCATGGGTGCGGTTCCCCACATGATGGGGACCAGCCCTGCTGAGCTCCACTTGGGTGCTGGTGGGGCAAGTGTTTTGGCATCAGGTGCTGATGTGGTACCCTACCTGCTCAGAGATGGGGATGCTTTGGGTCACATAGTTGCATGTGTTGATGCCATTTTTATGTTGCAGCTGGCATTGCCATTACCAAACACAAAGTAGTAAAACGTGAGCAGGATTAGGAAGAAAAGAGAGAGAACTCAAATACCACAGGTCAGAGGGTGGCTGTGAAGCTTTCGTGGTAGCTTTGTTCTGTTTAAGTCTGGCTGGTTTCATCCCACCAGAAAAGGTTTTTGCTTTGAGTCTGTTGGTGGCATTGCACTGCTACACTGCAGCTTGTGCTCTGTGTGTATCCTCCAATGTTTGCAACGAGGCCAAGGGACATGTGAAATAGCGTTTATGTCATTAGCTGTGGCTCTCATTGATTTGTATCAAAATAGCTGGTTTAAATGTAATTACCACTAATTTGTGGAAGTGTGCCATTAGATATGTAAATTCATTGGCTAATGGATACATGTGACAGATTACAGTGCATGGGATGATGCAGGATAACGGAATGGGAACCATTTCTCACCTTGCTAAGCAGGTTCCCAGGGGCTGGGTTTTGGTACCTGGGTGTCTCCCAAGTGCCTTTCCCTGGTCCTTTATACAGGGTGTAGGCCACATGGGACCTGGAGTTTTCTTCCCAATTAAAGGTCCACATCTTGCGTTTGAGTGCATTAGTGATGCTGTGGGAAATTCTGCAGGCCAAGGATGGCTCTCAAAATCATACAAGGATCAAAAAAAAGAAATCATGGAATCATTCATCAGGATTGCTGTAGTTCTTGACCACATAGTCAATGATTTATTTAATCTTAATATATTCCACAAAGAGTCCCCATATTTCCATAAATATGTCATATCTACCTAATACATAGTAATGAACCTGCTCCAAGGGTAAATAAATAAGATCTAAGCTCAGCAAGCCAATGTTTATCAAAGGGAGATATATAGATATTGAGTCCTTTAAAGTACCATTCTTCACAGCAATCACAGCCAAGTTAGGCAATTTATAACATGTCAAGTCAATTAGAAATCCCAGTGGGCTTGGTGTGAGCCCAGGCATGGAGGGGGATGGTTCTGAAGAAGTGGGTATGGCCATGTGTGTGCAAGCACCTCAAACCCTGTGGGACAGCACAGCTGTACTGTTCTTTCACAAACACAGCAGAGCTATTGGGGGATCTTCTCTGAAAGATGGTTCTGTATAAAATCATTTAGATTGGAAAAGAGCTGTAAGATGGAGTCCAACCCTTAACCTCACACTGCCAAGTCCACCACTAAACCATATTCCTAAATGCTGCTTCTACACCTCCAGGGATGGTGACTCCACAACTCCCATGGGCAGCCTGTTCCAGTGCTTGATGACCCTTTCTGGGAAGGAATTGTTCCCAATACCCAACCTAAACCTCCCCTGCCACAACATGAGGCCATTTCTTCTTGTCCTGTTGCTTGGGAGAAAAGACCAATCCCACCTTCCAGGTATCTATAATGAATGAGAAGGTCTTCCCTTAGAGGAGAGGCTGAACACCCTCAATTCCCTCAGCCACTTGTCATAGGACTTATGCTTCAGACCCTTCACCAGCTTCATTGCTCTTTGGGCACATGAAGTTTTGTTTCTGTGGCTGTTTTCATGTAGGTGTTTCATGTGGGGAAGTTTCAGGTTTCATATATAGAAGGGTTTGCTGATTTTTGTGTTGAGAATTTTATTATAGAAAACTGAAATAGTTTCAAACAGATAATTTTACTTGGACTCAATTTTTCTTATTCCATTATTTCATGGAATTATATGTAGCAGTTCATAACATGATGTAATATACTAGTCTAAATGTTTTTATATGAATACATTGAAGATGTGGTTGCAAGGGGAAAGAATGGATTTTTTATAGTTTGCACCTTTTTAATCTTATTTTCTAGAGCAAAGTGTTTCCTGTCTGTGTTGTAATTAGTTTGACAAAGTCAATAATAATAGAATATTCTGATTATGTCAATATGACATGTAATATTATGCACTTCTACTACTATTATGCATATTATGACATGACTTGACATGATATGACAGGTCACATTATGCGCTACTACTGATGTCATAAAATAATGTAAAATAATGAAAACAAATTTTGAAATGAAAAATTTTGAAATGAATTAATGACTTTCCCTGAGAGAAATTCCCAAGCAAATCTTTTTCTATTTTTAAAAGTTTTTTTTTTGCTCTCACCTGGAAGGCAAACGGCTTCTGGAGAGTTAGTGCTTCCTGTGAGGATGGAGCCCTGGGTTTCCATCAGGTTGTGAACCTGCAGTTCACTCCTCAGTGAGGTGATTGCAATCTCTGCATCCATGAGCCTGGCATGTGGTGGCATGTCTGTGCTTCTGCACATACACGGTGTTCCTGTGTGATGCTCTAGGCTCTCACAAGCAGGGGTGTGTGTGATGGGTGCTGACGCATCTGTGTTGTGGGATAGCAGCCACAGCGGGTCATTCAGAGCAGGAAAATGTCAGTCCTGCTGGTCCCAATGCAAAGATGTGACAAATATTCACTGTGTATTAAAAACACAAGGAAAGAAAACATAAATCTTTTGCTTTATAAATTAAAGCATCCGGTCCTTGCAATCACAGAGGTTGGGGTGTTAGAGGAGAAGTGAGTGTATAATCCCCATCTCTCTGGGGTTCAGCACTCTGCTGTTACGGGGCATCTGCTTGGTGCTTCCCAGCTCTGCTGCTGCCTGCTTCAGGTGTTCATGGAGGAGGTGGGTTACTCCACTTTTCCCCCACGTGAAGTATTTCATTCCTCAACCTTTCAGGCTTTGTTGACCCACAATAGGCAGCTTTTGTGTTGGATTTTAAAACTTCTTAGAAGGAGCATGTGGAAAATGGAGAACAGGCATGTGTCCTGGCAAATAAGGTGATGGGGGTGATGCTGACACAAGACTGGCACATGTTTTAGTTGTGAGCTTCTCATGGGAACTATACAGCATGCTGATCCTAATTTATATTCATTTTTACAGGGATACAGTTTGGAAAACATAACAGGCTGCTGGTGAGCTGGATGCTTATAAGCCTGAGTCTGTCCTGTGCTTGTGTCTGATACAGCTGCAAAGGTGTTGATTCCCTGTGCAAATCATTAGGGAAAAGTGGTACTTGCTGGCAGGCAGGTAGGAGTTCCAGTATCCTGGAGACTAAAGCAGGAATCAAACATAGGCACTGGGGACCGTAGGCTGTGCTTGATGTTCTCCTGCCTGTGAACCAGTCAGATAACAACAGCTCGGATCCAGATTCATTTTTAATGAAATACTTTTTGCAACAATCCTACAGCAGCCCCAAATGGTGGCAGATAAGAGGACTGCCAGGTGGAAGAGCTCCTCCTGCCTCAGCTGCTTCATGAACCCCTCTGTAAGGGGAACCCCCTAACCATGGCCATGAGGTGCAGTGGTGATAGGGGCAGCAGGGAGAGATGCTGTGGGATGGGGTGAGGACTGGTGGTGGCTGCAGAGGAGCAGTGTTGATGCTAATGAGCAGCATAAGGCTGACAAAGGGAGGGACATTGTGGGGTCCCCCTGACCCCACAAAAGCCAGAGGACAGGGCAGCCCCATGCCTCTCGCCCTCTGCCTGCTGTGGTCCTGCACCCAGGCTGGCACCTGTGGTTCAGGGTGGAGGCTGAGAGGGTGCTTTGGGCATGCTGCCTTCAAGAAGAGAGCATCCCTGCCCTGGGTTTGTTTGCTTCCCCCTGTGACATGCAGGACCCTTTCCTGGTGGCCTGGAGGATGCTCGGATCCCAGAAGCTGGCCTGCACGGATGCTCTTCACCTGGATGCAGTTGTGTTAGAGCCCTGCAGAGCCTGTCTTCCCTGCGCTGGGGACTCTCTCCTTAGCACATGGGATGGACAATGCTGCTGACAACTCTTCCCAGGCACGAGGGACCCTGGTGATATAAGAAAGGTCATTCAGAGACCTCAACAATGTCATCCTCAAATGGAAATGTCATTTTTTATTATTCAGAGCTGATAGAGAGCTCGGAATAAAGGCAGCTGATGGCTGGGAGAGCTTCAGCCTTGGACATGAGGGGCTGCGTCTCTGCTGTCTTTCCATGATGCCACCCTTGCTGCCTGTTCCTCCTGCCTCCCTGCCTGCACCAGACCCTGCTCTGGGCATGGAAATGCAGTCTCAGAGTGGAAGTTATCTCATGTTGCAGACTTGTGCTGGAGCGTTGCTTCCATCTCCATGAAAGCAAATGAAAGGGGTGTGATCCAAATTGCATTTCCTCTCGCAGTCTGGAGTATGACGGCACATTAAAGCCGATAATATTCCACTGCTGCTCTTTTGCATGATTTTTTAATTAAAAAACTATGGAGTAAACAAACATTCTGCTCTGGAGTAGCCCTGCAGAGACCCATCGGTGAGCACATTTCCATCCCTGCACTTCTTCAAGAAAGTTTATCTCTTAACACCACCAAACAAAACCATACTAATATCACCCACCCAAACAGTTAGTATTGGGTAAAAGTTTGAAGTGAAAGGCAGCTGGCAACCTTCTCCAGCCCATGAAATGATATTAACATTTTATTATTCTAAGGTGAGCTTTTTGAAAGGGAATTTTAAATGTTACCCTGCTGTTCCCGAGCACAAAAACCTTTAATTTTATGCAAATGAACAGCGAGGAGCTGAGTGCTTAATGTAAACGAACACTTTCTTTGTAGGAGAGGTTGGAAGAGGGAAGGGGGGGGAAAAATAATTCCCAGGGATTCTTTAATTGCTGTCTGAAATTATGTAAATCCCACCGCTAGGCAGAACGCAATTATCCCGTGCCCCTCTCTGCCAGCGCTGCTAATGTCTAACAAAATATCGGTGGGTGACATTTAGTTGAGGTAATGCAAACGAGAATTAATTCTTTTTCCGAGACAAAGGGCAGCTAAAAGATCACCTCGTTCCTACATGGTGAAGGGGGGGTAGAGCCAGAGGGTGCTGCTGGAGAGGTGGCACCCAAGGGCACCCAAAATTTGGGCTCGTGGCACTTGGGGTCGGCGGGGCTCAGGACAGAGCCTAGAAGAGCTTCTGTGTCTGTCTGTTTGTCAAAGGAATTGAACCCGTCCTTTGAGGAGGTGGGGGCAGGTTGTTTGTTTGTTTTTCCTTTTAATTCATGGTCATTCTGACACAAGGGGCAGGGTGGGAACCATGATTGAAACCCCCTAATGGCTCTGCCTGCTGTTGGGTAAAGGCGGCTTGTGATTTATCACCTACTTGTGCTGATAACTAGCAATAATTCTATTAAATATTCAGAGTAGGGCTTTTGCAACACAATTATCAAACAGGATTTGTTAGTGCAGAAATGCTTCACGAGCACAAAAAGGTGCTGCGGGGAAGGGGTTGCTTTGTAAAGGGCTTCCCTTGCCACTGCTTCGACCAAGGTTGGGGTCTCTTCCACATGTGGAAGGTGGGGGGGGACTGTTCCCATTCTTGTAGCATATACCAGAGAAGCCATATAGGGATTTTTCTTCTTTTCTCTCTTTATTTTCCTGTCAGTTTCTTTCTTTTGGTTCTTGCATTTCACTGCTACCTTTTCTTCCAAGGCCACATCTGAGTCCTTGTGACTCTGCTCACCTTTCAATAGGGAAAAGGAAACACCAGTGGGAGCTGGCACAAGGCAGGGGCAGACCAGTGTGAAGAGTGGTGAAGTATATGGATGCTCAGAAGGCTCCGGATCAGGGTAAGAAGTGCTCATGGAATTATCCTTTGAAATGTACACTCTCTGCAGGGAGGCCCCAGGGATCATCCTAGTTGGAGGAGATGGGCTGAGTTGCACCATCTGCTTGGGATTTAGGACAGGCAGAGCTGTGAAAATATGAATTAAAAATACAGAGTAGCAGGAAGTAGTTTCCTCTTGCCCTGTCTTCCTGACATTATACCAAGCAAAGCCGGATGGCTGGTGCCACCTTTGTGCTGCATTGTTCCCTGCAATGGGGTCAGCAAGGACCCCCAGACCTGCACTGCAGGTTCTGCTGCCCATCACCAGCTTGGATGCTCTGGCAAGGCTCAGACACATCCCTATTTTTTTGTACTGGGTTCTTCCTGCATCAGCTCCTCAAGGTCCTGCTAAAGCAGAGGAGGGGCTGATGCCCATGAGGAGCCCCTGGAGCCAGCAGGTTTCCCTGTGCAAGCATTGCCAGCAGCCTGTGACTCACTCTATGGTCCTGTTGATGAATGCAGGAGCTCCAGTGCTGAAAGATGAATGGATATATCATCTGTTTCTCATTGCATTCCCTTCCTTTGAGTAGTTGGAGCTAGTGCATTGAGAAATGCATTCCCCTGATGCCCACACCGTGACCACTGGCCTGCCCAAACCCTCCCCTAGCCAAGCTTGTCACCCACAGGGGCTGCACATGGGTGCAGTCCTGCTGTGCTGATACCAGCCAGGAGGGCTGAGGTGAGGTGGTGCAGCTGCAGGCAGGAGCTTGCCCCTTGACTGCAGGACAAGCTGCACAGACAGAGGCTGTCCTTGTTCTCCTAAAATTTATAATCTTTATAATCTAAGATTTAGACTCTTCAAAGCTTTATGCCTGTCTTTAACCTGTAGCACATGCATAGTCTCAGTGGGATTTCTCATCTGCTAAGAGTTAAGCACGTACATAAATCTTTGCAGGCTGGGGGCCCCAGGCATTCCCACGCACACATGCACACACATTCCTGTGCACACGCGTAATGGAACAAGAGCCGTGTGAGGGGCTGCCTGTGTCAGTGCATGGAGGCATGCCGAGCCCTCGATTCTTGTGCCAGCCTCCTGAGTGTTTCTTTCCCAAGCATTTTGGATGCCATGGGGGTGTTGAACTTCTGACATCACCTTTAGCAAGTTCCCTCTCTGTGTCTGCATCTCTGAGAAGCAGGAGGGGGATGTCAGCAGGCAGCGATTGTGCTGGAAGTGGGCGCAAGCAGGGAGTAGTCATGCACAGTGCAGGCAGCGTTGGGTCAGTGGGAACAGAAGACAGCTCAGGAAAGCACTCACATGCCCGGTACTTGGCATGCAAAGCAAAGCATGTTGAAGGCTGGCTGTGCAGCGAGTCCCTCATCTCCCTACTCCTGGACTGCTCCCTCGCAGACACCGCCAGGGCAGCACTCACAGGACCCAGCCAAACTGATCTAGTGTAGCACAAATGCTGCCATGGACGTTTGCTACCAGGCTCCATCCCATCAGTTTCCTTTTCCCCTGTGCAAGCTGGTCCAGTGCGATCCAGAATTAAAGTGATGTAAGAAACCAGGGTATATTTCTCATGGACTGATAAAATGCCATGCCAGTCACAGTACATCCTTCAATAAACAGTGTTTGTGGGGTGTTTCTGTATTTAGCAGCAGTATTTGCAGGGATCTGGTCTGTGAGGCTTCACTGTATGGATCTCCAAGCTTTAATTTCCATTCGGTAGTTTTTGACATCAAACAACAAAAAAAGCAGGAATACTCTTCACATTTAGAATTATCTGTGTGAAACCCTTTTTATTTTTTTTTACCCCTCCTGTAATGTTGCTTTAAGTCAGATGATACAACCTTCTGTGAAGCTCTTTCCACTTCATACCTGGTATTTGCAACGTGAATGGATAAAGCCTCTTTAATCTGGGGGTAGAAACTCCAGGAAAAGTCAGCAGCTGAGAAGCAGCATTTTGTACATGTCTTGTGTTCCTCAGCATTCACTTTATTAAGGAGAAAGCTGCATTAGGTTCCCTAAACCATCACCTGCCCGCTGCAGGAAGGGACGGTGTTAGGCAGCAGGCACACAGTGTGCTGCGGGGCCACGCTTGTCCTGCACCGTGCCGCTGCCTGCGCCTGCAGTGGCTCGGGTCAAGTGCTATTTGTCAAAGGCAGCCGTGGCCGCGGCCCCAGGCAAAGTGCTGATCACAGCACAGCACCCTCTGAACTGACCCGGGCTTTTAGCCTTTTCTGAGAAATATTTACAGAAAGGTCAGCAAATGCTTTGTGACAAGACGCTAGCACATCCCTAACCCGCTCCCTGCTTCACCCCACATGCCAGGCACAGAGCAAACCAGGACCAGAGGTCCCTCATGCTGATGTTTCTTCCTTTACATCATACAAATGCTGGTGCAAGCCCCTGCACTGGCAGGGACCTGTTTCTGTCCATAACTCCATCTGTTTCCAGAGGATGCTTTTGCATCAGCCAAATGATTTTCCCCATGTCCCTGCAGCATTGGGCTTATGCTGCATGAAGAAAAGCCCTTCTTGCTGTTGCTTGTCCTGACCTAAGCCTCTGCTGCCCCAGTCCCCACCCCTGCTTCGCCACCACCCCTAAGAGTCCAGAGTTGAGAGCTGTGGTTGAAAAAGAATGAACAGGACCTGTTACTGCAAACTGCTGGCAAGGAGGATGCTGCTGCAGCAGGGTTACAAGCAGGATGGCTTCGTGCACTGCACCGTGGCAACACCAGCTGCCTTTTCCTGATGGCACCAGGTACCTGGGGCTCCAGAGCCAACTGCATTTGCCCATCCTATTGCTAGTGATTTATTCCATCGAAGGTGCTTTTGCAGTGCTCACTACAACTGTGTCCAGTCAACCTCAGCTACTGGGCACTTGCTGACCTGTCTGCTGGCTCCCTCTTTGCCTCCTCATCCCACAGTCAGCAGGGTGAGCTGCCCATCTTGGCAGCATCCCGTTGCTGCCCATGGTGAGGCAGGCAGACAGACAGAGCAGCAGCAGGAACCAATTGCTCTAAACAGATTTACCAGCTAGAAAGTTCCTTGCAAGAAAATAGAGCAGCGAGGGGCACATGGTCCTGAGGCAGAAACAGGCTTACCTCCCCTGAGCCCTCCCTGCCCTGACATGGCCCGGGTTTCTAAGCAGATCAGAGTAAAAACCTCCTGTAGCTGGGTAATTCTGCCTCTTTCCGATAAGCCGGTAACCCCATTAATAGAGAGTCTGGCAAGGAGGGAGCTGTGCTGGGAAAGCACTGCACCTCACCCTACACGGCAGATTAAAAAGGACTTAATCACAGAGCAGCCACAAAGTGCACTACGTGGCATTATTCCTCTGAAATAAAATTTTATATACAGCCTATCTAAGAGCAGCACAAAATAAATACTTTTAAAATCTATGATTACTGTAGGGTTGGGGTTTTTTTAATTTTATATTGGTGGCTGAGTTCTGCTCTTGCTCCAAAGGATTAGAGGGATAATTCCATTACAATTTAGTAACAAGATTAAAAGAGCCAGTTATCCATTTATGGGGGTCTATGGAAACGAGCAGTGGCTTCTGGAGGTCTCAGGCTCTGGGTAGGTGTATCACTCACATCACAGACACATCCAAATCAGGTTAAGGCACAGGCAGGACATGCCTGAGGTGAAAAGGTCTCCGGAGCCACATGTCCTGGCTTTACCGTGAGAAGTATTGGGGATTCACAGGGCAAAAGGGTGCAGACGGGGCAACAGACTAGAGGAGAAAGGAAGGAGGAGCAAGGAGGAGTGCTCTAGAAATAGAACTGTTCAAGCAGCTTCCCCAGGACCGAAGCTACAAATGTCAGTGCCAAGGACCTGCTTCAAAAAACCACTGGCACCAGGGCCCCCAGGGCAGATGGAAACCCAGCACCCACCCCTGGAGTAGCTTCTCCCAGGACCAGAGTCCATTCCCAAAAGGAAAAGGGCAGTGGGATACTGGGGTGACTGTGATGGAGGTTGCTGGATCCCTTCAGATGTGCAGGGCATGTGGGAAACACATATCAGCCAGAGTCCTGGAGAGTGCCAAGATTTGGTACACCAGGATCTTGGCATCTTTTCCATCTCCACAGCTGGAAGAGGAATGTGTGACAGCTTCCACGGCAAATTTAGTCTCTTCCCATTTAGAAGCAAATCCCTAAATTCTTGAACATATTTTTTCTCTCTGTAATGTTCGACACTAATAAAGCCTTGGCTCTACAGGGCAGGAAAGCTTGAGGTCAGCAGTGGGAATTCCTGATGGGTGTTGAGTTACGCAGGACACATGGTTTGTTTCTCATTCCTCCTACCTCATACAGATAGCAACAAGGATGCAGCGCTGTAATTATACATGAGTGTCAGCTTCAAAATGATCTGTTACGCAGTTATGAGGATATTTGAGGATTTAAGTTTAAAAAGTGCTTTTCTGGACCATTACTAAATTTCCCTTGTGAGGATATTGATTGAAAATGACCACAGCAGAAGATGCAAACACAGGGGCTGTGGAGGAAGGGAGTTATTTAGCTGTTTAATGAGCATGTGTGGGGAAGCATTTGCCCTGCAGATTGGAAATTCCACTGCCTGAAAGTCCCTCCCCAAAAAATAACATACCTGTCAGCTACACGCGTGGAACTAACATGAAATATTCAGTGTTAGAAACTAGCCATCACCAGCATTGTTCTGTGTATCCTCTATACTGATTAACTGATTAATTGATATTTAATTGATTGCACTGTCAGAGCAGGACTTTAGCATGTGCTGATTGTCTCACTGACTGTTCCTAACAAGTCTGAAGAGAATTTAGTATAAATCCGCAGGAACTGTGCATGAAAAAAGGTGCAGAAACTGCTCTGGTGGCAACAAAGGCCTGAGTTCACAGAGCACGGTCAGTGAGCAATGCGATCATTCACACACAGAAAGGTCCTTCTCCTTGCTTTTAAAATAATTGTCTAGAGGAATTCAAATGTAGCTGCTTAGGGGGGATAAGAAGTGTCCTCAGCTCCTTTGCCCCAGCAAGGTGCTGTGCTCTGCTCTATGCTCAGGAAGCTCCTCTCGAGCGTTCATGCCCTGTTTGTCCCTGAGAGATGCGATGTCTGAGCACTGCCTCTGCCAGGGGGACTGGTGCAGATCCAGGGTCCATCTCCATGGCCTCGGGGAGAGGGGGCAGGTTTGGATGCAGGGATTGGGAGAACAGGACAAGCAGTTCTGTGCGTGTATATCACTTCTGCTGCTGTTTGTCAAGAGCTTCTTTAAAGGCCTCTCTCTCACTCTGCAGTTACAGCCTGTAGCAATCTGTCCTTTTCTCCTCAAACAAACCCTTTATAGGCTTGTTCTTGGGAAATTTATGGGTTGTTGGGTGAAACATTAGGAAACATTACATCAAAAATGTAGAATGCTTTTCCCAGCCTGAACCAAGATCTGTGGCAAGCGTTGGCTGCTGAGATACGGCTCTGACAAGCCTTTTCTTCCTTCGACCTGAGCTCCCAAGTGATAACAGCCAGCACTGGGATGGGGGCTGGCTCCCCTGAGTGCCCCTTTAGCTAGCACCACGGTGAGGAACCGGATTATCCCACTGGAACTGTAAAGGTGCAGAATACATACAATATGGACCACTCTGGGTTTTAGCACATGTACGGTTTGGTGTGCTGGTGCATGCCCTGAGGGAACACAGCTGCCAGGAGAGTGGCTCGAAACGAAGTACAAGGATCTGAAAGGACCCATAGGCTTGCAGAAGAGCCACCAGACGGCTGTAACAACGTTGTCTTGCTGGATTAGTTTAATGCCCACTTGAATCACTGACATTAAGGTCTGAAAAGGACTGAATCTGGAAACAGATGATTTTTCCCATGCGACGCGACAGAGGGGCCGTGGTCGCTTCTAAATGCAGTTGTACGTTCGCAGATGGAAACTCACCGTTCCGGGCCGCTCCCG
>NW_009936933.1:0-30863 GCF_000696875.1 Nestor notabilis
GACAAGGAGGTCGTGTGGGACAGTGTTGAACCCATTGCACGAGTCCAGGTAGATGACGTCAAATGCTCTGCCGCTGTCCATCAGTCCTGTAGCCCCATCATAGAAGGCCACCAAATTGGTAAGACAGGATTTCCCCTTAGTGAAACCATGCTGGCTGTCACCAACCACCTCACTGTTTTTCATGTGCCTCAGCATTCTTTCCAGGAGAATCTGCTCCAAGATTTTGCCAGGCACAGAGGTGAGACTGACTGGTCTGTAGTTCCCTGCGTCTTCCACCTTCCCCTTCTGGAAAATGAGGATTACATTTCCCTTCTTCCAGTCATCAGGAACTTCACCTGACTGCCATGACCTCTCAAATATTATGGACAGTGGCCGAGCAACTTCATTCGCCAGCTATTATGTATTTGCTTTCAAAATTAAACTCTTTGTCTCTCCTTGTAATATTAATTTTGAGAAGTACATGGAAATTCAGGATTCTGCTTTTAAAAATAGGATTTATATTGTTAAAGATCTCAACAAGTTGCAAACACTCCAAACTCCTTTACAACGACAAACTCATATTTTCTTGTAGGTTTGATCTGCCACCACTTATCCTTTTTTCAATGGATGGGTTTAGAGCTGAATACTTGCAAACTTGGAGTTCTTTGCTGCCAAATATTGAAAAACTCAGTAAGTTACCAAGGATGCTTTGCCTGTTTTCTTTAGAAGTTTGCATGTAATCTCTTCTGTCCGTTTTGCTGCTATCATGCATATGTGTTGCTTAGCAATAAGAAAATCACAAATCAGCTCTCCCTCATCAGTTGAATATTTTCATTATTATATGTTCTACAGTAATTGTATTTGAGTGCACAGCAAATGTGAGGCCCTTAATGCTGGTCAGCAGTTTTTAATTAAATAAATGGTTTGAAATATACTTTCAGATCCTGTTTAAGACTGGGAAAAAAGTTCCAAAGAAGGATTTCCCATATTCTCTGTACTCCACTAAAAAATTCTAGCTGATAAAATCATAACATACAATACAAAGAGAAAATTCATTGGGTTATTGGGAAATTTTCCTCAAAGATGCACTTTTTCAAGTCAGGTATTTTAAGATGTTAGAGAGAACCTGCATATTTAAAAGTATATCAGTGAATGTTATATTAGACTTACATGCGGTGTAATTTATGTATTGGTATAATGTAATAAATTGATCTGTTTGCAGTAAGGTTCAAGTAACTGCTTCCTAGTATTTCTGAATGTTGGGAGAACGAGTAAACTGAAGGCCTTTAGCTTGTGCTGTAAAGGGCTCTAAAAAGTGAGACTCATTATTGTTCCCTTTGTTAAAATTTCCGGAGCATTTTACAGGTCAGGTCTCAAGATACTTTGTATCTGGACAAAATGTCTGCACATTTATTAATTTCTTCTCATCAGCAATAGTTCTAAATTGACAATGTTTTGCATTACTCATATCTGTGGTCAATTTTAAGAATTTCTTATGCACATTCATGCTCATTCTTCTCAGAAATCTACAGTGGAAAGGAAAAGGAAATTCTTTGCAAAAGAAAAAATGTAACGCTGATTTGTAGCATAAAATATTTCCTCTGTATTAACTCTATTAACCTAGGATTTTCAGTAGAGTTAATCAAGCTAATTGTTATAGAATACTTATACTATGAATGTAGCTCCTTTACCGTTCCAGAGAAATCCATGAAAAATTATGGTGATTTTCTCATGTACTTATCAGTTATTCAGCCCTTCTTTCAACACTCTTTAATTTTATTTTTTTTTTGTTTTTTCCTGTACCACACCGGAACAGTTTGGTTGAATAATTTCAGGCTTTCGTTGCTTAGTTGAGGTTGTTTAGTTAAAATCTGTTTCTGTTCTTTGCCTGAAACATTGTACATCAAAGATTAAAGCATTTTTGAGTGTGAACCAGATAATCATATACCCACAGCTTAATACAGAACTGTTTCTCCACATGAGCTAGATTTGAAAATGACATTAAGGCATCTTCCAGTCTTCCCACCTTTGTTTTGTGGGTAAATAACTTGGATGCTATAGTGGATTTAGATGCTACAGATATTTAGGTGTGATAGGTGCCTTAAATTGCTGAAAAATGGTGCAATGTTTGGAGATAAAGTAGGATACCTAGGTTGAGATTCAATCCAGAGCAGGACACCTGCATTTAGATGTGTTCTTGGAGGTGTCTGCACGTGAGATGTCTGCATGCTCATTGTAGTCAGTCAGTTTATGGTTAGTACAGTCTATACAGTGCAGTGCAAGAGCCTAGAGAGCAAGTCAGCTCAACCGACAGACAGAAGGTGCCACAGGACAAATTGTTAACCTCTGTTTCTAGTATTCTTTGGAGTGCTGTGGCGTATCCTAGGTGTCCTTTAGCTGCTGCTATGAGAGAACACAGATCTACCACTGTTCTTTCATGAAAACTGACAACTTTCATGCAGATATGTTGGATACTGGAGGATATCACAAATGGTACAGGACTCCAGTGCTAAAGCAACCGGGTCCTTCCCATACAGCTAGTCACCAGACATCTCTGCAGAATGTGTTGCCTGGGCTGACCTGAGGCTTCATTCTCATTGCATAAACATGCCTCCTGCCATTTTGTATCTCAGAAGTATCTGAGACACTCGTTTGGGTTGGCAGATAGGAAGTAGAAGCAACATGTGAATGCCAGGCAGGATCATTAAAGCTGTCTTAAATGGCCTTTGGCATCTAGGCTTCAGGCAGCTGAATTGAGTGTCCAGGATCCACTGACTGCAATGGGGTGGTAGGCCTAGCTCATGAGCAGACACCAGGCTGTATGCGTCTTAATTTGGAGTCACAATTCCCTTCTAATCCCACAGCAACTGGCTCTGGTGATTCTTTTTTGTTTAAGACTGTTATTTTCCAATTAAAAAAATGTAAACGAATTTATATTAACTTCATGATCTGTTGCAGAAACATGTGGCACGCATTCAAAATACATGAGAGCTGTTTACCCCACGAAAACTTTTCCAAACCACTATACTATTGTCACAGTAAGTGAGAATTTGCTATTTTTCATTTTCACTATCTGGATGACATAGGAAGGCTTTTGTGGTGCCAATCTTTTTGTGAGATGTGGGGAAGCTATAGGCGTAAAGAGACAGATGCTGAGATAGTACATGCAGGCATGATCTATGTGGCTATATATGTATGCTATCTGCTTCTGGCCCATGAACCAGTTATTCCTGATCTTTGTCAGTCAAATTGGGTATGGGTGAGTATGGGTGAGGACACAGATATTTGGTAAGAGTGGGTGTTAGAGTGGGTTTGGCAGGTGATATATAGCCACATGACATATATGGTACTTAATCTACAGCACATCAGGTTTAAATTGGGCTGGGGAGAAAATAGGGAAACTGAAGGGATCTTGAAATAGATTCTGAATTTATTGGCAAGAGTATGATGATCTGTGTGAGTTAGAAAAGCATGTTCTGCTTCTCTGATAAAACAGGTCTAAAAGTAATTGCAATGCTGCAGCAGTGTGTATTGCAACATACTTCAGTTTCCACTTGATTTCAAGATTCAGCTTTTTTGTTTTGTTTTGTTTATTTTAATTTTTCAGGGATTGTATCCAGAATCTCATGGTATTGTTGATAACAACATGTATGATGTAGACTTGAACAAGCATTTCTCACTTTCATCGACAGAAAAATTCAACCCTTCATGGTGGAAGGGGCAGCCAGTAGGTTTATTCCTCATCATGGTATTCCTTTATGTCTAAAGTGGCTCATGTGCCGTATTATAAAACAAAATTAGAATAAAATGCAAAGCTATGTGATATATTTGCAGTATGTGCTAATTGTCCCGTGGCTTCATATTTTAGGCTGCTTACAAAAGTTTGCTATCTACTTATCTTCTGAAATTGAAAAAAATCTTAAAATGTTAAAGCTGAGGCTTAACAATTTCACTTAATGTGGCAGTTAGTAGAAAAGATTTAAATATTTTGGATAGTATTGGAGTGGATCTCTTGCCACAGGAAGTTCCAGCAAATTTTGGATATGGTTTTCTTGTGGGGTATTTTTTTTGTTTGCCTTTTCACAACTAGCTACAAAATGAAATCTGAGGATCTACTTCCAAGTTATATTCATTTCTGAATACATATACAGAGTCCAGGCATATAAAAGCAAGGAAGAGAATAGCAAAGAGCTTAATTTCCAGCAAAATGAACACATATATTAACATATGGCGCATTTCATAATAAAACCCCCACCCTGATTGTACCTATGGTTATGATTAATATTATGTATTTACTGGAAATATCAAGCTACTGTTTATATGTTTATTTACATGTATGTGTATTTGTGTATGTGTGTATATATATATTATAAGTATATGTCTGTGTAGTCATGCTTATAATTTACTCAAGTTTCCAGGTTTTGTTGCTATTGTTTCGTGAAGGATTCTGTCAAATTAGTAAGAGAACCACAGCTGCACTCTTTAAAATGAATACAAATATGCCTTTTTAAAATAAAGTTATTAGAACAGGAGAAAATAGAATAGAATATTTCAGGTGGAAGGGACTTACAACAATCATCTAGTGCAACTCCCTGACCGATTCAGGGCTGACCAAAAGTTAAAGCATGTTACCAAGGGCATTACCCAAATGCCTCTTAAACGCTGATTATCTTAGGACACTGACCACCTCTCTAGGAAGCCTGTTCCAGTGCCTGACCACCCTCTCTGTAAAGAAATGTTTCCTAATGTCAAGTCTGAACATCCCTGATGCAGCTTTGAACTATTCTTCCATCTTTACAACCTATTCCATTGACATTTGACACAGGAAAAAGATAATTACCTGTTGCCAATTATAAATTCTTATATGATTTTTTTCCTATGCTGAGAATACCCAAGAAATGGCAATATTGTGGCTTCCGTACTACTAATTGTTCTTCAGAATATGTATGTAGAAAACAATCTTCAAATCAGATATGGTTATTAAGCAACTGTGTGATGTGTGAAAGAAGAAAGAGAAATGCATGCTTGCATCCCATATTTCTGATCCAATTATGTATTTCTATTTTGGTGATCTGAGGACATCCAGTGGTGTAAACGCCATAAAATCATTTGTTTGTATCTTTATCTATAGGTCTGGCTGACAGCAATGTACCAAAATTTGAAAGCAGGTACCTTCTTTTGGCCAGGCTCTGATGTTCTGATTAATGGAACATACCCCACCTTCTACAATGTATACAATAGGTAAGTTTTTATAGAGCTTGTAGTAAATTCTTGTAAATTATTCCAAAAATCCGAATTGCCATATAACAGTTGAAGGAAATTAAATGTAAGATTTTTGAACAACAGTTCGAGAGACAAGTGCCGTCTCACATCCTCCTGGTTTAGCCATGGAACTAGCAATACTAGTTGAAATTTTCAAAACCATTTAGGGAATTCACAATGAGAAAGTCAAAGGGTACTGTATATTCTTCTCTCCTAGGCAGTTTTGAAAGTTTCAGCCAACTGCAATCCACTTATCTCCAACTAGGAAAATATCCTATAGCTGATTAGTAGCCACTGCTGAGCTTTGCCATTGATTACCTTATTTCCACACATAAAATCTACCCATACTATATAGCCCTTTAAAAATACTTGTACTTGAGAATAAGCTTTCAGATAACTCATACCATAAGACAGCAAATGCAAACTTGAAAGTCATGGCAAAAGGCTATAGGAAGCAGAAACTAATTGAAGCGAGGATGCTGGATGAGGAAGCTACTGTCATGGTTTAAGCCCAGCCAGTAACTCAGGACCATGCAGCCGCTTGCTCACTGCGCCAGTTCCTCCTCCTACTCCCAGAGGGATGGGCAGGAGAATCGGAGGAATGTAACTCTCAGGAGCTGAGATAACAGCAGTCCGGTAACTAAGATATAATACAAACCACTACTGCTACCACCAATAATAATAATAATGATAAGGGAAATAACAAGGGGAGAGAATACAACTGCTCACCACCTGCCAACTGATACCTAGCCTGACCCGAGCAGTGATCTGGGCCTTCCGGGTAACTCCCCCCAGTTTATATACTGGGCATGACGTGCTGTGGTATGGAATAGCCCTTTGGCCAGTTTGGGTCAGGTGTCCTGTCTCTGCTTCCTCCTGGCTTCCCCCCCTCCCTGGCAGAGCATGAGACTGAGAAAGTCCTTGATCAGAGTAAACATTACTGAGCAACAACTAAAAACATCGGTGTTATCAACGTTGTTCCCAGACTGAAAGTCAAAAACACAGCACTGCACCAGCTACTAAGAAGTTGACAAATGGCTGCTACAGCTGAACCCAGGACACTACTGAAGGAGGATGGGCTCTAGATCAGTTCCCTCTGGTCTTGTTTGTGTGTGTGATAATGTGCACACTGCTGCTGAATGATAGTTCTGTATGTTTTGTCTAGTTAATTCACATGCTACACATGTGAAAATATAGCAGTTATCTTCATAGTATTTTTTTTTGATGTGGAAGACTGATATTAATAAATTATTTCTAAATTTTCACGATGATTTCAGTAAATCTCCCATGATTCTTCACATTTACAAAGGTAATCTTAAGCAAGTATATAACTGCAAGTCTCTGTATATAACAAAGGTTTTGCAGTGATGCGCATTTAGAGTAACAGCTGAGTACTGTAGATAACTAACATAGAGTCATAGAACAGTTAGGGTTGGAAAGGACCTTAAGATCATCTAGTTCCAACCCCCCTGCCATGAGCAGGGACACCACACACTAAACTATGTCACCCAAGGCTCTGTCCAGCCTGGTCTTGAACACCGCCAGGGTTGAAGCATTCACAACTTCCTTGGGCAACCCATTCCAGTGCCTCACCACCCTCACTGTGAAGAACTTCTTCCTTACATCTAACCTAAACTTCCCCTGTTTAAGTTTAAAGCCATTACCCCTTGTCCTACCACTAGAGTCCCTAATGAAGAGTCCCTCCCCAGCATCCTTGTAGGCCCCCTCCAGATATTGGAAGGCTGCTATGAGGTCTCCACACAGCCTTCTCTTTTCCAGGCTGAACAGCCCCAGTTTTCTCATAAAGCTTGTGCATGACTTTGGGGGAAAGCAAAGTTTTTTAATGGGTGAATTCCTTCATAGGAGAAAAAGCATGACCTCAAAAAGATTTTGCTGGGGACATACTTGCTTTTAAAATATGAAAGTCCAAGGTTTATACATGCTAGAAAGAATAGAACTTATTCTGACTTGTACTTCAGGCTTATGTCCTGAACTTGAAATCTCTTTTTTGCATGTATATTATTATAAATGTAGGAGTATACATTTATAACATAAAATACAAACCAACATCACATGTTTGTGTTTGCAAAATTGGGATTTCTCTAATTTAGCATTAAAAGTGAGTTACGTTCAATGAAGAATAAGAATAATAAACCTGATTGCTAGTACCTTGTTAAGATGCATCATTCTCGAAATCCAAATCTGTGACTTTAGTACATGATTAAAGAGTGGATACTTTTTCTGTATCCTGGAATTAGAAAGGCTTATTAGAAAACCCTTGTTAACATACTTTTGGGGTTTTTTTCTTTTTCTTTTCCTTTTTTCTTTCTTTTTTTTTTTTTTCAGTTCGATTACATATGAAGAGAGAATTTCAAGAATATTGAAATGGCTTGATTACACCAAATCTGAGAGGTAACAGTAATATCTGTCTGATTTGTGAAAGTATATGTTAGAAAGATTTTAATGCTTAGCAGTTAAAATTTTGATTGGTGTTTGTGAAACATGGAATCTTCCTCAGATAATTTGCTGAACTTAAGCCCACTCTACAAGTACAGCTAACCATTTCAAGAATAAGATTGTAGATACTGAAGATGAAAAAGTGAACATATATCTGAATGGAATATACTGTAAGTTTTCTTTTACTGTTGTGTCTTTTTTCTTGGTGCATGGCCTAGAGGAACCATGGAACATGCAGTGGCTAGTCTAAGTGTATGGATGAAAAGATCTTATATGGAAAATATTGCACAAGAAAGGTTACATATCTGAAAATAATTGCAGGCAGTAATTCAGGATGAAAAGTAGACATCTACTGATTGTGGTGCTTGACTTTGTGACATGTAACCAAGAACAATCTTTTATATGATAATTTGTTAAAAATTCCTAACGTGTGCAGTTAGGACATGCTCTCTAGAGCCTCACTGCTTAATCAGAAAGAGATCCTTCAGGTGGTAGTTCCACTTGCATCTCAAAGGAACAGCTTGATCTGCTGACTGAGATCTTGAAGTTTTTCTGAGTGATTTCTGGATACCAATTAAGATACTGGATACTGTTTCTCAAATTATAATTTCAAATAGTCCAAGCTGATTAATTATGAAACTCAGAGGAAGTTGAACGATTATGTTTGCTGTGTGGACTTTTATTAAGGTTTAAGAAGTTATTTATAATTCCACTTTAATTTTTTTTTTTAATGAAAATTCTTTTGAGATGTTGTCTTGAAATTCTCGTAATATTCCACTCTTATTTATTTCTAACTCAAGGCCTGATTTCTACACTTTGTATATTGAAGAACCAGATTCTTCTGGACATTCTTTTGGACCAGTTAGTGGTGGTGTAAGTTTTTTTTTGGTGTTTTTGTTAGATTAAATCACACTAAAAATGGTGCTGTATTATGAATTTAAGCAACTTATAAACTTGGAAAAGATAGTTAATCAAAAATTACTATGATTGTTTTATGAGCATCTATTAAGAACTCTTTTTGTCATTGAGCCCATTGTTATGATTCCAACACTGTGTTTGAATCAAAAGAACTGTAAACAAAACAGATTGGCAGCAAATAATTTCATATCACACTATCAGAAATAGTATTAATGGTTATATTTAGACTGAACTTTAATTTTATTGCCAAATGATGTTTGGGAGCATGTGGCCTGGCAAATCCTCAGATCTGTCTTGTCTTTAACACTCTACTTCAATATTTGTTAATTTGTAATAAAAAATACGGCATTTTTAGTTGTATGCAGACAAAAAGTTCAGTCTTTAAGGAGTTTAGGATTTATCACATCAGGTCCTTCGTGGAATGTTCTTGTTTAATATATTCGAAAATGTTCTTCAACAAAAAAAATTGTTGTAGTGGACATACAGAAAACCTGCTCTTTGCAGGATAGTTTTAGGCTCCCTAATTGGAAAGGGAACTCCATTTCTCTTTATACATAAAGGGCTTACAAAGCCATTCCTGTATGTATAATTGTATATGTGCACATTGTCCATGCACACAAGACATTCAAGAGAGTAGAGCAGAGTTAGGGGAATAAGAAGGGTACAAGTGCTCAGACATGGAGTCCTTAAGATTAGTTGGGTGTTGTCCTTACTGTAGGACTTATTGTAGGAACTGTAGTTCCTAAGACTACAGGAAGACTATAAATCTGTTCCAGTAAATCAACTAGGGAAGAGCCATCCTCTGTGAATGGCTGCAGGATGGGTTGTACTGGATTTCTCTCAAATCATTTCAGTGGTGGTCAGTGGTTTTCTGTAGGAAGTTTAAAGGGACTATATATGAGAGAAGGGCACCATGCCTTCTTGGGTGCTACAATGGCCTTATAGATAATATGTGCATGCAAATATTTTTGGAACACTCTCAATGTTAATAAAACGTTAATATTCATACTAAAAAATTAATTTATTTAATGTCATAAATCTGATTTTTTTTAATGTAAATTTGGGAGCGAGGAGCAAAGTTGATCTGAATGTGTTAATACTTTTTTTTAATAAACGTGTTGTAAAGCTCAATTTTTCTAAGGCAACAGAAAAAATAACTGAGTCTTTTTAAGTCACATATTTTGTGGTAGAACAATGGAATTCTGTGCATCTATAATGGTGGCGGAAAAAGCAAAGAAGAAGCAATATTAAGAATCTGAAAACTGACAAAAAGGATGACTTTTCAAACTTTGATGATTTCATTTAAGTGGGAACTTGAAATCAGAAACAAAAATTCTAACAAAACTGGTTTATTTCACAGGTACTTAAAGCCCTACAGCTAGTAGATGAAGCACTGGGGATGCTAATGGAAGGACTTAAACAAAGAAACCTGCACAAATGTGTAAACCTCATTGTTGTAGCTGATCATGGTAATGTATATAGTTATTTTTTCAATCTAAATTTTACTGAGACACTGTTTTATTCCTCTGTATAATATGTGTCCTTACTAGTTCTAATACATTTTGTAATTCACTTTATCTTCCTTGCCATTTATGGCATATAAAAAATAACTGATTCAAAATTATCCTTCAGGGATGGAGTCAACTTACTGCACACAGTTAGAATATATGACTAATTACTTCGAACAGATTGATTTCTACATATATGCTGGGCCTGCAGCTCACATTCGAGCAAGAAATGTTCCGGAGGACTATTATACCTGTAAGTGTGAACCAATCCTGGGATTGCACAATCAACATAACAAGAACTAAATAAATAAATGGGGGAAAACGGATAATCAGTAGTATTTAGCAGAGTGAACAGCTTTCTATTTCACTGAACCTAGCTTAAACATCCATGGAAGTATTTTTTAGGTTTTTGTTTGTTTGTTTTTTTGTTTTCAAGAATTACCCCTTTAGATGAAATTGAAGGTTAGAAAAGCTTGTTGCAGACTGATTTACATTATCTTGGCATGTGGAAAGATGAAGTAAAGAGAGGTTCATTGTTTTGAACTGAAACTTGAGGTCTTTCACAAATGCATTGCTCTTCACAGTTTTGTTGTGCAACATTGGCAGTCAGTCTTTCTCAAGCAGTGACTATTTCTAACCATGTATACAAAGTTATGGAATCTGAGTCTTAGCACATTGGGATCTAAGTCTTGGTTAGGCCAAAAGAAAAAGGTAATATCACAAAAGAACACAAAATTGAAACCTTGTGAGCTGACTGTGACTTGGAATAGATATTGTGCTACCATACTGGAAAAAAAAAAATCCCCAGACTTTCTGTATGCAGCGAAAGAAGGAAAGACGTAAACCAATGGAAGTGCTCTATTTAGTGAGTTTATAGAACTCATAAAGTATTCTAAAATGCATAATTCCTGCAGATCTCAAGTAAAAGCTGGGATCCCATTGTACTTTTTAATCTTTTCTAATTGTATTTGTATTTGTAGGCACCATATTTATACTATAAAAAGCAGACTTTCCTTGGTTTAAGTAAAACTTAAGTTAGACAGGAGCAGAGTGATAAGCAGAAGAGAGAAAATGATGTTTTGTATGTGTCTTAATCTCAATATAATTATTGACTCCTTTCCTCTAATGGTCTTATTTTTTTCTGAAGTTATTTTTCTCCTTCTGTAAAGTGCTCAGGTTTGTTTTTTAGAAATCTAATGTCAAAAGGTTAAAATCACTCTTTGAAAATGTGGAAGGTGAAAATACTAAGATGTATTGGACTTTTCTCTGTGACTGCTGCTGGAAGCACAAGACAAGTGCTCCAGGTCCAGTTCAGTGTAAAAATGGTTATGCTTCAAAAAGAAGTTACATGGGAGAATAAAATTTGGTTCTAATGGTGTGTCAGCTTTAGGTGTAGGCAGTCATCATCATGGCAGTTTTCTACAGTCTGTCTTGATGTGCCCAAAATACTAGGTTCTTTCACAGGCAACCACACTTACAGACAGTTGCCCTTGGAAATGTAACAGTCCTACCTACGGAAGATTATGGTTACCGTTATCTTCAAAGGCTACTAAAGAAATTCAATTCTACAGACAAAAAGTATGTTGAAATTTTTCTTATGAGGCTTTGGACCTTCAGCTGTTTGAATGTATGTTAATTCATCTTTTCTTTTTCAACAGTTGACTCAGAAGGAATTGTTAAAAACCTCACAGTGAGTAAATATTTCCATATTTTTTCCTCATAGTTCCTCTAAGAATCTGATCAAAAAGCACAGTTCGTGAAAAACTGAGACTACAGTGCCAGTTTAAATAGTGTACTGACTTCAGTGTACTATAGGAAGCAGTTCTGAAGGCTGTTCAAAGATGGTGCACAAAGGTTTGCCATGAAGGATCTCTGTTCAGAACGAAAGAGTTTTCTGTGCTTCACTTCGAAGAAGAAGAAGTGCTGACTTCACGTGGAGAAAGTAGAGTATATCTTCATTGTAGAACAGAATACAACACAGAGATGCTTTAGATAATGGGCATCTTTAGCTCTGGACCACAAGTGCTGCACCTAGACTAGGTTAAAGCAACTTTTCCACGGAACAGAAAATGACATTGTAAAGCACATTGCCACAGGACGTTGTAGAGGCTGGAAATATAAATAGGTGGTGGGATTTTAGACAATTAACAGAGGATAGGCCTGTAAGGATTATTAAACATGATCCATAAGCAACTTCTAACTTAAGAAATCCCTGAAGCCTAGAGGAAACTGAACAGGTACCAGAAAGAAGGTTAATTCAATACTTGATTTGTTCTTAGACACTTAGTCTCTTAGACTCTTAGTCTCTTAGACACTTAGACTGAGACACTAAGTTTTTATCTGATTCTGGAAATTGCAGAGATCTGAAATATGGTATTAGGCAAGAATGACCTTTTGCATGAGGCAGTATGTCCCTTTTATGCTTTTTTATGACATATCACTTAAGTACTTGTGGTTCTTTTAAGCATTCTGCACTACCACTGGACCCCATACCGGTATTTCTGCTTGGATCCCTGCCAGACTCTTTTGATGTAGCACTTCAGGGCAGGTCCAAGCTTGACTGTGTCTCCCATGTAGACCGTTGCTCCTTGTGGGTATGCTCTGTGACAGCTGAGCTCTGAAGGATGCAAAAGAGTGCAGAACAGAGTGCAAAACAAAGTAACACCAAGCCTATATTTACTGAAAAGTGATAAATTTAAACTGCTTGCTTTCTATGTATTGCCATAATTTTCCTTTCTTTCCTTCATTGCCAGTTTGTTTTCTATTCTGTGACTAGTCCTAGTCCAAGCATTAGAGAAATGTTCCAATACTTTTAGAATAAATATTCTCAGCTTGGAAAAATTCTGGCAGTCTCAGCTGGGTGTATTTCAGACAAATCTCCACTAGAGGTCTTCCTTTAACCTGTTGAACAACTCAGTTGTGCAATATTACATGTAGATTTTGCTTACCCCTGAAGTCCAAGGGGCGGTGAACGTTCCTGTTTAATGTTCCTATTTATTTTTTTCTATATTCTGAATAAATAAGAACACATTCTTTATTCCCCAGCATCCAAAGCAGACAGGGGAGTAGGATATCAACAGCTGGGAATAGCAGAAGTCTTTTCAATGCAACATCCCCTACCCCATATATGAAAAGAACAGTATTGTGAGTGGGATTGCACAATTTGCATGTTTTCCACCCCAGCTGAAACTGCAATTGCTAATAGTTATAAAGACATGACATCTCTGCCTAATAGGAACAGCCTGGTATCAGAACACCTCCTCTTTCTTTTTTTATTCATAAATTGTTAGTGTGATTTTTCTGTTTCAGTTCTTAGAATGAGGGCTTTAGGCAATGAAAGGAGCTCGATGTTGTATATTAATCGCTAATCAATAGACATAAAGTCATATTATATGTTGATTTCCTCTATTTTTCCCTTTAGTTAGACTATTCTTCGTAGAATGGCTAGAAAATGCATTGAATCCTTATTTTTCCATGTTCCTGGATTCCACTATGCTTCTTTGATGACTATGCAGGCACATTTACTTGAATTTCACTTGTTAATGTCATTCTGTACAGAGTATATGATTCTAGTACTTAGAGGTAAAGATGTCAGATCAGACTCCAAGCATGCTATAGTTTGTACTGTCTGTGTGATAAAACAAGTCCACTTCTCTGGCTTACCCAGCTTCCCAGCAGCTGTTTCCTCAGCATTTTAGATGTTCTGTTTTGTGACAGTGCTGGATTCCTGATCAGGACCAACACTTCGGAAGTATTGCCATGATGCTTGCAGCTAGCTGTAATAGCTCCTGATGGCCATATGTAGTTAAATGTGTCATATGGTTGTCATTAGGCTCTCAGTGCTAAACTCATTCATGGTGTGCCTGCTAACACAATAGTTATATTACCACATTAAACATGGATGTGAAAGCTAAGACCTTTAGTTAATAGCTAAGCATTGGACATTTACATGGCATAAATGTTCAGTCTTGCAGCTAAAACCCTAGACTGTGCTACATTATGTATACTTGCTTTTCTTTGTTATTAATTGAATGGTAAAGTAATAGAAGATGGCAGAAATAGACTGCCAGGGAACTTTCTTATAGTGTAATCTTACATACTATATGCCAGTGTTATTAGCATGGACATACAGACGAAAGACTACTATTAAATGTCCTTCAAACTTAGGTGTAATTTTACCACTTTATCTGTGAATTTGTTATACATATTATAGCAGTATATTTTCAAGCAGTTAAAAAAAAAAAGCCACTTTTCCTTCCATTGCTTCTTGGGCCAAAAATGGGATCTGCAAGTTATCTGAAGAGCTATCTGTGAATAAGGTGCTTTGTGCTTACATTCCTGTCACTGAGATGTTTGTGATAATTTTGGATGATGGTTTATTTTTGAAACTGAGCAAAACACATGACAGGGCTATTTCCTCTTGCACAGTGCAAAAAATCCCCTCAGTACTTCAAGCCTTATCTGACTCCTGACTTGCCAAAACGACTCCACTATGCTAACAACATTCGTATTGATAAAGTTCATCTTTTGGTGGATCGACAGTGGCTGGTTGTGAGGTAACATAATTTGTGGAACTGTTATCTTATCTTTTTCATTCCATTCTCATCTTTTAAATTTCCTTCACAGATGCCTCATTTCCTGTTTTGCTTTAGACTTGCTGCATTTCTATGTTTGTTACGTTTAAACTCTTACTATATGTGAAAAGGAAACACCCCTTATACATAAAGCCAAGAATGTATTATTAGTATGATTCAAATCTTAACATTGTAATAAAAGAATTATCATTACTCTGAATCAAATTTTTCAGAAAAAAAGGAAAAAGAAGAATACAAGGAAATTAATATTATTACACAGAAAAAGTCTCAAAAATAACGCAGTTAGTATCGTTGTACAAAGCCTTCCTAGTATCTAGCCTTTTCCTGGCTTTACAGTCACCCCTCCACTGCCCTTCTGGGTCCTAAGGCTGATGGCTTCAGTCTGGAACATGTATGGATATGGCCAGTAGTCAGCATTATGAGTCCTTCATCAAGAGGAGTATGATGTTAATGTTTCTTCTTCCTCACTCTGTGATCTGAATTGGGTCCTTCCTGTATGCATGCTAACACTACAGCTTGCTCATTCTTCACTGGCCTGAGAGTTAACATTACATTTCAGTTCACTGGATAAGGTGCATTTTACGTGTGTTAGATATTTGTTTTTTATTCTCTTTCTTACCTAAGCCTGGTTTTACTCAGTTCCAGATCTTCATTCCTTTATTGACCATTGGTGAGTTGTTTCTAGCCTTGGGGTCTCCATTCTGAACAAAAACTGTATCTTTGGCATGCAAAGATTACTGATATGTTAACAAATAAGACATAACCAACTTGGCATTACAAAAAAGTGCTGTAAGAGCTAAACAATAAAAAAAATAGCTCTGCGCAAGTCAAGAACAGTTCAGACAAGACTTAGTCCTGAGGCTTAAAAAACTCAATACAAAGCCTGTGGTGTTAGTAGCAATACTGTGTTTACTGAGCTAGAGTGTTGTAGTAGGGGAAGCATGAGCCTGCTCGGAATTTCAAGACTATTCAAATAGTAGAAAATGCTTGATCAGTATATGACTTGATTATTTTGATGCAACCAAATAACTGTCCTGGACATATCAAAAGAAATACCATCTGAAAAATCTCGTATTTACCCTTTTTTAAACTATGCTCAAATGTTCTTATGCCTCTGAAAACAGGATGTGTGTGCTTGACAACTGTACATTGAGTCAGTATGGGATGACTACATCTTTATCTATGTATCTCAGCAATGGGTAAATTAAAACAAGTGTTAGTCATTATAAGTCAGGCTGTTCTGACATGTTATTAATTCTATAACCCCTCCCACACTTCCATATCTCTTCTGCGCTGTTTAGAATCCATGATGAAAATGCACTGTCTTGTAAGGCAAAATACCTTGCAGTATTATTTATGTTGTTCCACAGAGGCTAACAGCAGAGTTCTCCCATTGTAAGTTATATATTAAAATGCAGATATCACAGAATATAACTGAGGAATTTTTCCTGAGCAGATTACACTTGTTCTGAAACTTGAAGACGGGTGAAGGCCTCAGTTCAAAAATAGCTATTTTTTCAATTTATTTTGAAAACATTGGTTCACTGTACACGCAGTAGCTACCTAGGATAATTTATTTCTGCCCAAAGCAATTTCTGTTACAGGAGAAAGAGATCTTTATAAAAGTGAACACTGGATGAGCAAAAAGTGCTACAATATAATGTCAAAGTCAGTTCTTAAGACTTAATACAGTGTCCATTGAGTCAGGATGACTGTTATTAACTGGTTCTATTTGTGCCATTTTTATTTACACTATGTGATGGTTTCTCCTTAGGGACAGCAGTTACACATACTGTGATGGGGGTAACCATGGTTATAACAACCAATTTAAAAGTATGGAGGTAAGATGATTTCTATTTAAATCTTGTACCTTCTTACATAGAAAATTATGATGTGCTAGACGAACCACCACAGTATAGAATATGTGATAGTTTTTGCAGTGTGCATTTGTTGATATGGCATTGTTACCGGCTGTTGCAATGAAAACATAAAAAGGTGTGATTTGAAACATAGCAAACAATAATTTTTGTAAGTATGCATAAAAATATTAAAGACCACCCCAATTCATTACATAGTTTAAAGTATCCTGAGAAATGAATTTCTATTTTTTGTTTTTCTTCAAATTATATGCAATGGGAAAAATTTGCCTTCTTTACCAGAACAATCTTGTATTTTAAGTTTTAAGGATTGTGAAAAGACTATATTTTTTTCCAGTGTCTCCGTTCAGTAAAATGCAACTGAATTGTTTTTTAATTTGGATTCCTTAAGACAACAACTTCTATTTTATTACAACCTAGGCTATATTCTTAGCATATGGCCCAAGCTTTAAAGAGCAAACAGAAGTGGATGCTTTTGAAAATATCGAGGTTTACAACCTTCTGTGTGGTGAGTAGAAACAATCCAGTACTTTAGATGATAAATCAACAGTGTTTTCAAATCACTGTTGAAAGACCTAAGAGTAACTAAAAATTGAATGTACTCATTCAGAAGCTAGTTTTTTTGCACGAAAGACTGAAGCCATGCTTTTTTGCTTTATGTACAGTGCTAAAAGATTAACTGCCCTGAATAGTTAAGCTTTGAAGTTTGTTTCTGATTGCAGAAGAATTCCACTAAACGATCAGAGAGAAGTGCTCCTGCCTCATGTGCTTGTTGTTGAAATGACACCTGTGGAATAATTGTGGGATAAGAATCTTGCAGAGAATTACTGCTCTTGCTCATAACTTAAGATGGACCATTGCAGTCCCCACAGTTAGTAATTAGGAGTATAAGCCTCAGAAAGTATGAATTAAGGCATCACACAAAAATGCAATGGGCTAATATGCTTCACAGTGTGATGCATTTGTAATCACATTTGTACTCTGCACTAAGTCATCTAATCTCATGAATGTTATGGCAATGTATAAAACTGTATCAGTGGTATTCAAATACATAATTACCAAATCTCAATGCAGTGGCAGATAGCAATGAGCCTTCATGTCTAGAAAACTGGAAGTTAATGGTAGTAGTTACTACAATAGTTTTAATAGCAGAATAAGCTATTTCTTCTCTATTTAAAATGAATGCACAAGAACTACGTAGAGTCGGAAAGATAATGACTTTAAAAAATGCCATTTAGTATTAAAATCTGTTTATAAATTTCAAATGTTTCAACAGATTTGTTGCATATAACACCAGCGCCAAATAATGGAACACATGGCAGTTTGAACCACCTCTTAAAAAACCCTTTTTATAATCCTTCACATGCAGAAGAAGTCTCATTTCCTTCTTCATGCCCAGTTTCCCGTCTGACTCCCATAGATGAACTGGGATGCACATGTATGCATGTAAGTAGGGGCTTCTGGGATCTAAAAATCTTCTTAGTCAAATGTGTTCCCTTTTCTTTGTTTCTTTTTTTTTTTTTCTATATTATGGATTCATTCTGAGCGATTCTCATATTTTACAGGAATCAAATATTTCAGTACTAAATGAGAGGTTAAATCTCACTACAGAAGAAAGTAAGTAGCAAGAAATTAAAAGGATAGCAGTATTTTTAAATCTATTCCTGGTTTATATTTTATACTATTGGTTTCAGTGGGAATTTTTGCAATGTTAATTACAATGTAAAGTGAAGTAGGAAAGCCAAACTAGAATAATAAAATTTTTTTCTTCCTTATTTCTTTAAACAATGTTAATTGGTACTATTAACACAACATTCATGCATAGAAATTGGATCTGAATCCCATTAAAATCTAGGAAAAAGACCATACAGGTTTCAGTGGTCTTTGGAGAAAGCCTGAGCACTTTCAGGCTATATGCCATAACTCGTTCCCCACCTTGTAACCACAACTTTATCTTTCTCTGATCAAAAATTCCCATAGATATTTCTGTGTGCCTTTTTATGGGGTTTCTGGAAATTTTAAGAAGCACTGTAGTGCTTCCTAGCCAAATAAGATGTAACTTTCACACCACTGGCAAGAGAAGTTCAAAAGATTTATATTGGTATGAAATTGCAGAGAAACAAGTCTGATATATTACACTGACTACATGAAAACTATTTTTCTACTTCTTTTAATTCCACTCAAGACCTGAAACACATACCCATGTTTACCTTCTTTAATTTCATTTGTATTTACTAATGTTTTAATTTTTTTTTCCTCTGCTATCTTAAACCTTTGTACCATCCAAAATGTTATAGAAGAATGAATCAGTAATTGTTGTTTAAATTCTAGTTAGGGAGGCAAACTCATATCATTTGCCATATGGAAGACCCATAGTTCTGCAGAAGGAAAATGTCTACTGCCTCCTTTCCCACCATCAGTACGTGAGCGGATACAGCTATGATATCTGGATGCCACTGTGGACTGCATACACTGTGAATAAGCCTGTATGTTACAAAATATCTTTACTAGTCATAAATACGTAATATAACAGATTGAAAGTGTAATTCATGCATCAGGAATCCTGATTAAGGACTGATGGGTATCATGACTAAGGCCCTTCTCTTTCTTTCTGAAAAAGAAAAATTGTCTTTGAGACCTTTTAAATTTCACCTACCTTAAAATACTGTTTAAAAAAGTGGGAATGGCCATCTGCTAGGGACACAAAAGATAAAAAAGAATGGAGCTGCTGCTAAGTTGTTTCCAAGAAGCCTGTTTTGTAACAGGGATAAGCTGTCAAAACAGTGTTTCAACTTGCCTGTCAATTCCTAAGGGAAAGCAGACTGCGGTTTCCCAAATCAGAAGCTTTTAAGCTTTCCTATGAATATCACAATCTTTTTTCTATTAATGAACCTTTGTACAACTCTGCAAGACAGTTTTTTCTAATGCATATTTCTGTATATTCCATTCATTTGCTGTCTCTTACATCACATAATTTCTGAAAAACATGATTACGGTTGAATCAGTCTCTGAGAATTCCAGGGTATGTGGCTCTGGAATAAACTGTTGGAGTTTTCGGGGTCAGTAAATGAAATAAAATTCATGGGTTTAACTCCCCCTATAATTTGACCCTTTTTCTAAGATGCCATGAGGAAATACTCTTTGACTACTGAAAAAAGATTCCTGGAGCTGGCTGAAGTTGACATGCCAGACTACAGCTGATGCTTAAATTCTGTCTTGGAATGCAAATAGCTCATGCTTCCCAACATTAATTACTAGCTCAGCAGAAGACAATAACCTACATCAGAAAACGTAATGCATGATGTGATAGGCAAAGCTATTTTTTAGTTGTAACTGCTTTCTTCAGAAGACATTATGGTTCTTTAACTTGAAAGGTGAAGAGCCAAAAGGGCTAAAGGTGTTGAATTGGTGATGAATGTTTTTTTTTTTTTATTCTGAGTTTTGAAGTGGTGGCTATCACTGTCAAGATCTCATTTAAGCACTTTTAACAGCTTCTTTGAGAATCATTCTATTCTTATGGATAGATGATCTGTTTAAAAATAGCTTATTCCTCTATTTTGGGGAAGGGAAATGAAAAGAGGTCTAGCAGAGTGAGTATATCAATTCCATTAGCAATATGGCTTGCAATCTGGGCTTCTGTTAACTGTTGATCCCATTGTACTGAAAGGTGACAGAGACATAACTATTCTCATCTCTCACCATCTTTTGATATTGTTTACTTGCTGACTTGTAGATCCTTGAAAAAACAACCTGAAATATTCTTGTGTGGTTGTCTATTCAGTATTTTAAGACATAATAGGTTCATTATGAATTCTCATCTCTTCCGTTGGAGAATTTTCTCCTGTGATGTCCAATGGAAACAGCCATGAGCAGTCTTCACCTCCTAAATGAATGGGAATGTTCATGAAAATACAGGTTATATGACGTATGTGTGACAGACAGACAGGTCTAAAACACTGTCCTCCCACCTTGACACTTGGATTAGAGATCATAGCTCATATAGTCAGCTTCAAGAAATGCGAAATAATGAGAAGAGAGTTGAGTGGTGTCCTCATCAAGTTGGAGAAAATGAGAGTTCTATTAAGAACTCATATTCATGATAGAGGTCAAAAGTAGATTCCTTGCTGTATTTGGATAACATTAGGTGTGACCACTGTATTTAATGAGAAGAATGAAGTTCACTTCAGGACAGTCCTTGACATGTTTACTTAGACCTTTATTACTATGATTCAGGTTTCCCTTTGGAGACTGTAAAAATGTTGAAGGCAGTGTTGATTACCACAGCTCAATTATTAAGTTTAAAATATTCATTTCTTCTATTCTATTAACCCTCATCTATTCTTCTGATCTATTAACCTTGCCTTATCGATTTGGACACTAGAAAGGACAAATTGCTCAAATGAATTGGATGTCAGTTTTATGTTGAGGTTTACGTTTGCTTGACAATTTCAGCTATCTGCTCAGGTGTCAAAGTTAGTCTTTTGTCTTTTATATTTCATTCCATATGATATATGCAATTTCCATTAATATACAACCTGACCGTAATATGGGCATCTACAGGAGTTCTCATACAAGTAAGTAAGTAAGTAGAACAATGAGTACTAAAAGTCACAAGAAGAAATTCCAGTTCTTTTTTTCTGCTTGGTCTTAGCTGATCAAAATAAGCAACGTAGCAAAAGTTAACTTAGACATTTAACTACCATTTATAAAGGTATAAGGCAAATAAATATGTTCTATTACCAAAATGAAAACAAACTACATGTAAATCAGTATGAAAAAGAAAATTCAGTTAAATAGAAAAAAATATTTTCATGTTTTAGTTAATTCTATCTTAAAATTTTGACAAAGGTTAAAGAAAAAAAATATGTAAAGGTTATAGAAATAATTATACTCATCATAATCACTTTTGGCCAGATCTTAGCTAGCATGCATGTTAACATGTCTCAATGAAGTTTTAGTCAGTAAAATGTACTGAATTTACTGAATGACTTTATTTAGCCTCAACTCTTCAGCAGCACAGACTCTTATTATGGAAATAGTATTCTCAGATGCTAAGGTGAGGTGATAGCTTCATCTTTATATACTAGCTGCTTTCCAGGAGGATGTGACATCAAGTTGGTGTTTCCAGAAATATGTAAAAGTGACAAATGAGCCAAACTTGTCACCATTTTTTCCTAAGGTATAACCTTATGTTGTTATTGCAATTTTACACACTGCATAAGGATTTCCCTGAATTACCTAGAAACAGAAATAGAGGAAAAACACTAGGCAGAAAACATCAGTGTCCATTACTTGCATTGAATTGATTCACTATGAAAATAGGAGAAGATTCAATTAAGTCTGTTCTAGAAAGTTAAAACCATACAAAGCACTGGGTTAGCCACAGCCGTGGGTGTAATATTTTTTTCTTTTTTTTCCCTTTTCACAGGAAAACACATCTCCTCTTCCTCCCACTGTTTCAGACTGTCTGCGGGCTGATGTTAGAATCCCTGTTGCTCGGAGCCAAAATTGTTCCAACTACCCAGAAGGGCTGACCTTCACCCGCAGTTTCCTCTATCCTCCCAGTGAGCATGGTTCTTTTTATAGCTAGAGCTTAGAAAGTCTTAATCAGCTGGATGTGGGTTTATGTTTAAACATATACCCAAACACCAAAACAAACTTCTTTGGATCAGCATGTTGGGCAGAAAAAGGTTTCCAGTGTTTGTAGACTGACCAAAAGCAGGGCAACTGCTACTTGTATCTAAGTATTTGCAGTTTAGAACATTAAAGTCTTTCTTTTAAAAATGGAACAACTTGAATGTGATGAAAACTGGTTGGAAAGATGTAAATGGCTGGAATGAAGTGCTGTCCCTCTTCCTCTGTATGAGTATTCATTTCCTGTTGTCAGATTTGATAATTACTTTATTGAACAGATTGTATAAATAACTTTAGAGATATGTTTGCAGTAGGCTCATACTCATATTCAAATGTAAAATGTAATTTAATTGTTGTACCTATAACTTATTTTGACATACGAATCAAATTTATCTTTGTATATTTATTTAATTTCATTAATTTATAGTTCTTTTCTGTTATATAGACTTCAATTCATCTGTTCTTGAACAGTATGATGCCTTACTCACCAGCAATATTGTTCCCATGTATAGAGCTTTCAGAGGTAGGTTGCAAAGTTTTGCTTGATTTTGATTAATTTTCTTTAATTAGGGCTCTGGATTTGATGAAGCTATGACAAGAACCTAAAAATATGAATGCATGCCTGCAGTATATCCAGATCTTGTGCAAATGTATTTAGAACTTTAAAAGTAGATGTTTGAAATTTTAAAATGCACCTATATTATTTTTTTGTCTATATATAGTCCTGTCTGACCTCTGCTAGGTGTACCTGTTTGCTTTTGAATTTTCTCTTCATCCACTGCGTTTTCTCCTGAAAGAGAAAGTTTCTCTGGCTATGGCAGTTTTGATTTCCTTTTGCAAGGTGTCAAGAGAAGACAGGCCAAAGTCTGTTAACAATGGCCTGATACAGGGCCTGTTTCATCAAGGAGAGACTCAAACCAAACAGTATTAATCCTGGAATATTCATTTCAGGCAGATGTTTCTATTATACAAGTGCAGTAAGCTCATTTTCTTAGAAAAAAGATAGAAAGAAGAAATGCTTATGGAAAAAGCTGGAGGAAAAGCAATGATGTAACTACCTTTCTAAAGCATCATTTATTCTTTCACATCATTTAAAAAACAGAGATCCAGAAAACCTAAGTGGCTTTAATCTTCCAAGTAAGTCAAAGACAGACATGAAAAATCCAATTTTCCAAGGAAAATTGTACAAGAGATTTAAACTTAGAAGTTACTCTAGACTATAAGCAAGAGGTAAATCAACCTTCAATCCCCCAAATGTATCTTGTTATTTTTGCCATAAAAGCTGTAAATAGATGAATAGTCTCATTAGCTTATATCTTGCAAATTGTATTTTCTCAAATAACATCTGTGAAATAAACCAAATTGTCTAATGACATGAGTTATGTAGAGTTAGACTAACTCTCAGGTGGTAAATATTCCTCTTACAAAGCATTGTCTCAGTTCCTACGAATTGGCACAGTTGCAGGTGCTAGCAGATAGGCCAGAAATTAACGACCTCACAGCTCTAAAATTGTAGCTTCAGCTGCAGATGAAATACATCATCACCAATAGTGTAAGGGGCCTTGCAGACCTATAAGCATTTACCATGTCTCTTTCAATGGTGAGTGAGACTATTTCTTCTTTGATGGAATACAAATTTTGTGTAAGAAAATGTTAATTTTACAGGCAGTTTGGTTTGGAACTTCTTATTATTCATCTATAGAAAAAAAAAAGGGTGGATTTTTTTTTCTTTAGTGATAACTTCAAATTTATGTTAAGCTTATATTTTCTTTTGATGACAGATCTGTGGGACTATTTCCATAATGTGCTTCTTCAGGAGTATGCTAGAGAAAGGAATGGAGTCAATGTTATCAGTGGACCAGTGTTTGATTACAATTATGATGGCCATTTTGATACTTTTGATGAAATTAAACAGTAAGTACTTGGAAAAGCCAGAAGTCAACCCCCACATTATTTTCCACTGCATTTCCACACAAACAAGCTTCTGTTCAAAAACAAGTATCACAGAGAAGAGAGTATTCCCTTTATTACACTTCATCCACTGCTACTCATACAACAGCAAACACTCTTGCAAACAGATACAGTACTGTAGAAGTTAAAGGTCCAGTAAAAAAAATGCTTTGCAGTTATCTAGGTACACATGCACAGATACAGACCAGTAATGTGTTTTTGAAGCTTATGTCTAGAATTTTGGGCATCTTTAACAGGAATATTGGGATAATATATGACATCTAAATATACAAAAGATGTGTTTAAGCATAATTTTCTCACTTTCATGTTGTGCTCGCTCACCTGTTCAGTGTTTCTCGCTGTTGTCTCAAACAACTGCTGTGTTTTATCAAAGATCAGATTTATGCATTTGCTTTCACTAAATCATGTAACTGGGAATGTAAAATGTTATGTTCCTAAGTGGTATCTTTGAATAGCTATGGTTTATGCAGGTCACTTGAAGGCCTGACAAGTTCTAGGTATATTTTAGTGAGCTCTGTTAGCATAACAAAATATGTTTAAAAATTCCTGTGTGAGTAGAAACAAGAATGAGAGAAAACTCACATTAAAAAAAAATAATCTATGAAAGAGAAATATAAAAGATAAAGACTGATTATTTATGTTAGTGAATTAGGACAGAAGGAGGAAAAAACAGAATATGAACAAACAGCTTAAATTGTTCCAAATATAGGGAAAATGCCTTGTGACAGTAAGAACACTTATGTAGTAGGAAAGTGCTGGGAAATCTGCACAGCTGAATATGTCACTGGAGATGTTTTATTCAAGGCTAGACTTAATACCACATCTGTCAAAAATGGTTTGAGAATGGGAAAATCAGCTCTGCCACGAAGTAGGAGGATGGAAGGGAGGAGAGACTAGAACTTCCTTCCAAGCAGAATGCTGTAACACCCAGTTAACCACATAATGTTGTCTACAGTTCGGAATAAGCATGTTTTATTCAGCATGGTTACTCAGTCATACGAAGCAGTACAATGATTTCAGTAATGGTGAATACCGAAGAGGTACAGCAAATCTGGGAAGCACCCAGCTTCTCATAAGTTTATACACGAAAGTGACCATTTTCATGGAATAGCCAGAAAAGGGAAAAAAGACGTTTTCTTTCAGGTACCCTAATCTGGTTTCTATAGCACACAACCACAAGACGTCATTCTGGCATTTCTTGCTGTCAAGAAGTTAGAAGCTAGTTTTCTCATCGTTCTTTTCCAATTCAGTTTCATGTGGTTGAAATTCTTAATGTAATGAAGGTGAAATGCAATGCTGTATCCTGTCTCTTCCAGATGGAGAAATGTTTGGCTTTGGCAGAGTAGAGTGTTGATCATGTAAGCAATTCTGCTGATTTCAGTAGGATTACTTATAGCAAAAGTACTAATCCATGCATGTTTGGCTGTTCATGAAAGAGATATGAAGCTCTCTGTCTGGTCAGGTATTTATTTCAATTATAAAATAAATAAAAGTCATAGTAGTGAAAGATCTATGCTGAGATACGATAAATTACTAATGGCATCAGTGATTTAAATACTTGGTAGATTCCTTAATTAATGTTTGTTTTCTAGGCATGTAAACAATACAGAAATCCCTGTCCCAACCCATTACTTTGTGATTCTGACTAGCTGCAAGAACAGGTCCTATACTCCACTGGACTGTTCAGGCTCCTTGGATGCTCTGTCTTTTATCATTCCTCATCGACCTGACAACACTGAAAGCTGTGCTGTAAGTGTAGTTCCATGCTCCTTTGTACCAGTGAGTTTTGTGAGCTGGTTCCCAGTGGGATCTGTTCATCTGGAGAATCTTTAGAAGTCTAAGTGTTTAATTAATTCGTTCCCCATGAGTTGAGAATGAGTTGAGAGCTAAAACGATGACCAGGAGAGTAAAAAGCTCCAAGAGAAGTAGCTGGAAACTAGTGAGCTGGTAGGAAGCAAGGAAGAGAACTAAAGAAGGGTTTGATAAGAGGACTTGAGAATGCTGGCACTTAAGAGCTGAGAACAGCAGCACACCTAACAGGGTGATCAGATAGCTTTATGGAAGGCTGTAGGATAATCTTTCTCCAGAAGTATCAGAGGACTTTGAGTGTTAATTCCTTCAGTGTATCTAGAAGAATTCCTACAATCCTTTGTTACACCTTTATCAGAAATTAGACATTAGACATTTAGATGGATAGTTCCCAGTTGAAATTAATACTTGAATTAAATATAATCCATGCTCAATAATAACAGCGTAAATCTCATGTTTTGTAGCAAACAAAATAAATTAGCTGAGTGTTATATGTATTGTCGAGCCAGCTGAGTGTCTATTCCACAAACTATGGGATGCAGAAGGTTCCTTAGCTCAGTGTGTATTACAGAGTCTCCCCATACACAAATATAGCTGCACAGACTTGAACTGGCCCTCAAAGCAATACAACTGTGTTTATTTAGTTTATTTATAAATTTGAACTCATAACTGTAGACAGGTGCATCTTGCACTACTTAGAAACAACTTGGGTCTCTCCTCATTTATGGTGTGGATAATCCACAAATATCCAGTAATCTTTCTGGTAGTTGAGAGTTGACTATTATGTATACAGTATCAATAATTCGGATTAATTAGTCTTTGTACTTTAGAAATTAACATTTGTTATTTCTAAAGTTTATCAGAAAACCCCAAATATTGTTGTACTTTGTATTCACAGCAGTGAATTTAGTGAACTGTTGTGTCAAAAGCAGAAATTGTTAATGGAAAAGCAGATCACCATCTGTTTGAAAAAAACCCCTTTGAAGTAAAAGAATTGAAAAATAGCATTTTTGATTGATTAGTGCATACATTTCCATTGTTTTCCCTGTCTATCTAGCAATTATTATTGCTGTCCAACAATCAAGACTGAGCTGCTGTAAGGATTTTGTTCACATTTTCAGGTGCCTGTTGTTTGGCTAGCCTGAGCACTGAAGATAGTTTATACTGTAACTAAAACTATGCTTATTTGTGTGTTTAAAACACGGCTTGACTTTACTTTGTAGTCAAAAATCATACTTGCCATTTCAGAATAATTTTGCTTCTCCTTTGCTTTAGACATGGGGAGAAGGGACATTCATTTGATTCTGTTTAAATGAGATCCCTGAATGCAAGTCTGTAAACATGCCTAGGGAACCTGAAAAGGGTTTTAACAATTGGAGGCCTTTAATCTGTCAAACCAGTTCAGACACTAGTTATTGTCTAATATCACCACCAAAAACCAGAGTTTGTGTGTTTGAACACTGTTCTTGTTTCTTTTGTCAGGAAAATAAGACGCTGTCTGAATGGGTTGAAGAAAGAGTTCAGGCTCATTCTGCCCGTGTTCAGGATGTGGAGCTGCTAACTGGGCTTGACTTTTACCAGGAAAGAAATGAACCTGTCTCTGAGATCTTGCAGCTAAAAACATTTTTGCCAACATTTGAGACTGAAATTAACTGAGCATCTGTTAAAAAAGTGTCAGTGTATGAAAGAAAGCAAATTTAAGTGATTTAACTTCCCTTTCTAAAGTAAGTAGGAAACATGTCTACAGCTCTTCTACAGGAAAGCACATTTAAAGGAGACAATTTCTCTTTTCAAATTTGTGTACTGCAGTCAAGTGTTTTCTGTGAACTGCATAAAAATTACCTAAAGTAAATTAAATCATCATTGCTGAGCCAGGTTATCAAAACAGAGAGTATTTTACTAGTAGTAGTTTGTAAAACCTTCCAAAAGAACATGTTTCATAGTAGAGAGACCCCAGAATTGTAAACTGCATAGAAAAGATTTCTATAATGGAGTTGTAAAATGAAACAGTTTGAGAATATACGTGTTTTTTCCCCGTTGTTTTTATCAGAAAGGTTATGGTTATCTAATACAAGTATGTTATGAAATGTTCTGAATTTCTCTTTCTCACCTATTAATTCACATGGAAACTGCTATATATTTGAAAAAAACATATTCAGACTCACAAAAAGTTTGTATATAGTGGAAGTGTCTTCCATGATCATCCCCTGTGTTTTCCACTTGGGTTAATTGATTATGCTAATAACAAGTGAAGTTAGAATTAATGAGTTGTATTTTGTATCCTTCATAAATCTTAAAACATTCTGAACATGAAAAGGTGAAATAAACGCTCTAGCCAGAAGAATTTTGTCTGGATATTTACCAGTACTTGCAACAATTTTCAAGTGCCTGGCAATACCTAAATGTTTGTGTTTATTTTTGAATAGTTAAACCTGAGTTTAAAACACCAAATTAGTAAAGACATCTGAAAAATAGTCAGTGATCCTTTCTGTAAAGGATTTATACATAGCAACTCTCTAACTCACACTGTGCTGTACACAAATTACTACCGAGGGCAGATAAGTGGGACAAGGCAGTGGTAATTCCCAGATTCCACTGTTACAGAAATGTTACATATTTCTCCTGCTAAGAACAGGTATGAATAACAACAGACCCATTTGTATGATTTACAGTCACAGTGGGGGAGTTTTAAAGAAACATGTCAAAGAGTGTTTCAATCTGTAACTAGCTGTGGACTGAAGAAGATATGTCTGTTTAAAATAGGGAGCTTTAAAAGCCTATTTAAATAAATAAACAAGTAAAACTCACAGGACATTTTTTCCCCCACGTCTTAGATGACCAGTGTGTGTGCATGTATGGTATGCTATGTATGGTATGCTCCATACATAGCTTAGCAATCTTACATCAAGGTGTGGGGCCAAGCTGAATGTCAAGATTTGTATCTTTGGTTAAACCATTACATCATCTCCTTGAACATGGAATTATATTTCACCCTGCAACTCTGTGGCATCTAAGTCTATCCATCTAAATCAGAGACTTAGGCTAAATGCCTCAATTAAGAATACAACTGATTTTTCACTGCATAGTAAATCATACCCTTAGTCAATGACTCTACATATCACAAACTGACCCAGGTATGCAACTAGTCTAGAATCATAAAATTATTTTAAAAAATTAGAAGAAACAGTTTTCTGAAAGTGTAATATTTGGTATATCTACATTAACAATTTAGAGTAGAATTAGCTTGACTGATGTGATTGATTGTTGTGATTTGATATATTAAATTAGAATTAACACACATATCACCAACCATGGCAGCAATGCAAGCTTCAGGCCAATACTCTAGCTCAATTATGAAAGCAAATTTCTGGTGTAGATATGCCTTTGTGAACACTCATGTTTGAATTATATATATCTCTAGGTACCTGCATGATGAAATTATGTCTTCGAGGTTTGCCCAGACTTCTGAAAATTAAGTTCATCCATGCTCTCACACACGACAGATGCTGGACTGCAAATTAATTAAAAATTAATTTGCTGTCATCCTTCACAAGATTCTTTAATATTCTTCTTTAGCAAAATGTCTAGCCTCACCCCCCAAAGCACCCTACACCACTAATAAAAGTTGACTCCTTTCATGCAAAGGTCCCTGCCTATCAAGCTGCAAAAACCTGTTTTTCTCGTTCAGTATTTGTATAGTAGCTAACACAAGAAGATCCTGATCACATATTTGGGTTTTACACAAACTTTTATGGTAATGGAGTCTGAAGTTGCAGTTACTTTAAGAAAGCAAATGTGAAAGTGTTTTTGCTGTAGTCATGTCATGTTCATTTCCCCTACTATTCATTCAGCTGTCATAATGTCTACTGTTCAAAAGCATAGTGAGTCATTTACAGATAAAAGTATGGAGACTGCATAGGAATATCTAACTGAAAATTTTCTGTGAGCAAAGGACTTGGTTCTCAGATCTTTATTTTTCTTTTGGCATTGATGCCTGGGTACCCTTTTCGTGTGCTACTCTCCAGCTTTCTCAGAGCCAATTCTCTGTGCAGTATTGTACAGCTTCTGTCACACCCCATGACACAAACCCTGCTACAAACTGCTTCTTCATAGCACTGTGTTCCCTCTAATCTCCAGAGGTTGTAATGCCCATGTTACTTGACCATGTGGTTTCACAGTCCTCCTTAAACCTGTTACTTACAGGAACATTCACAGGAAGATTTTTCACCCATCACTGCTAAGTTCAACCAGGGAGTCTATTCATTTATATAATTTAGAACACCTCTGGATTTCTGGCTGATTTGGAAGAAGACTTAAGTTTTCTTGCTTTCCCCTCCCTAGTTACATGAGTCAGTGTCTGCACTGGAGATTCAGAGAACTAGTAGTGAAATTGATACAATGATGATTTCCTGATGAAATCCATTTGCAGGTCCTGAAGGAGCTGGTGAATGAAGTTGCTAAGCCACTGTCCAACATATTTGAAAATTCATGGCAGTCAGGTGAAGTTCCTGATGACTGGAAGAAGGGAAATATAACCCCCATTTTCAAGAAGGGGAAGGTGGAAGACCTGGGGATCTACAGACCCATCAGTCTCACCTCTGTGCCTGGAAAAATCTTGGAGCAGATTCTCCTTGAAAGCATGCTGAGGCACATGAAAAACAGCGAGGTGGTTGGTGACAGCCAGCATGGTTTCACTAAGGGGAAATCCTGCCTGACCAATTTGGTGGCCTTCTATGATGGGGCTACGGAACTGATGGACAGCGGCAGAGCAGTTGACGTCATCTACATAGACTTGTGTAAAACATTTGACACTGTCCCACAGAACATCTTTGTCTCTAAATTGGAGAGACATC
>NW_009936934.1:0-2208 GCF_000696875.1 Nestor notabilis
CAGACCCGCGACGCTGCCGCCATTGCGCTGGGATCGTCCCGCCCCTTCTAAGGTCCTGCTGCCGGTTAAATTTAAATGGAAGCTAACACTGTCCTGCAGCGTGAGGCTAAAAGAGGCGATAGCATCAAAATAGCCAAAACAGCTACAAGATTGTCTAAGAATTTTGACTTACACAGCTTGTAACCAAGACTGTGCTCTGACAGTGCGTCCCGCTCTGGGGCCTCCAACACTAGAGGGATGTGGACCTGCTTGAGCAAGTCCAGAGGAGGCCATGAAGATGCTCGAAGGGCTGGAGCACCTCTGCTGTGCAGACAGGCTGAGAGAGTAATTTAAATGGAAGCTAACACTGTCCTGCAGCGTGAGGCTAAAAGAGGCGATAGCATCAAAATAGCCAAAACAGCTACAAGATTGTCTAAGAATTTTGACTTACACAGCTTGTAACCAAGACTGTGCTCTGACAGTGCGTCCCGCTCTGGGGCCTCCAACACTAGAGGGATGTGGACCTGCTTGAGCAAGTCCAGAGGAGGCCATGAAGATGCTCGAAGGGCTGGAGCACCTCTGCTGTGAAGACAGGCTGAGAGAGTTCTGCTTGTTCAGCCTGGAGCAGAGAAGGCTCCGGGGAGACCTCATAGCAGCCTTCCAGTGCCTAAAGGGGGTCTGCAGGAAATCTGGAGAGTGACTTTTTACAAGGGCTTGTAGTGACAGGACAAGGGGCAATGGCTTTAAACTGAAAAAGGGTAGATTTAGATCAGACATTAGGAAGGAGTTCTTTACTATGAGGGTGGTGTGACACTGGAACGTGTTGCCCAGAGAGGTGGTGGATGCCCTATTGCTGGAAGCAGTCATGATCAGGGTGGACAGGGCTCTGAGCAACCTGGTCTACTTGAAGATGTCCCTGCTTATTGCAGGGTTGTTGAACTAGATGATCTTTAAAGGTACCTTCCAACCCAAATTATTCTATGATTCTGTGATTGTTCTGCCACTTGACATGAATCTGGTAAGTAACTCTGTCTTTCACAGGACATGTAGTAGTATGTATTACTTTTCAGAAACTGTAGCTGCCAGCTACAGGAAGCTGCTAAAAGTAGTTACATTAGCTACTAATACAGAACCTGTTCTGGATAGAGTTTCTAGCTGTGCCAGATTCCAAATAGTGTTATAACATTAGTTAGGTTGTAGTTTACTATTATCAAGACATTATTCAAAGACCTTTACTTCTGCAAGATCCTTCCAATAGCCTGTCTCCACCAAGAAGGCATTACATACTACATCCACGGCTGTAGTATTTAGATAGATTTTTGGGTTTTTTTGCATGGACCAGCCAACCAAGCGCTACCAGCACTGTCACAGTTTTCCTGAGCATGTTATACCATCATAATAGGGTAAAGGAAAAAGAAGAGAAACAAAGCATAGATGCAGAATAAGCAGCGGAAATAAAGAGGTCTGAGCTGATCTGCTTGCTGTAAACATGCCATTCTGGCATGTTTCACTTTCCTAAAATAGTTGAGCTGTTGACAGTATTTTGGTTTAGACAGAGGAGGGACCTATTTTCATTCTCTTTTAGAAAATCAAAGCACTGCATTTGTGCAAATATAAAGAGTATTTTGCCCATAAGAATTTTCTACTGTTAATAATTATTGCACATCCTCTGCTTTGTTGTGTTAAATACAAGTGCATAAGAATTATGCACAGATGTACTCAGAATGAACCCTCCACACCAGGAAAAAGAAATAAGATTAACCGTCAATTAAAGAAACCACAAAAGCAATGCAAAAGCAAGATTAAATTTTTCAAACCTAAATTATTTATAATATGTAGGTGAAAATAGATAATAATGACGTATAACAGGATCATCTAGTGAATCTGCAAAATTTCTATAATATTAATGTTATTTAACTTTGAGATAGTGGTATGGAGGTATCAGTATGTATTTCATGGTTATTAGCCCTGTGGATATTGTTAAGGGACAGCTTCAGTGAAGTGTGTGTCTGATCATAGGGAACAAAATTCTTCAGACCTGGGACTTCTACTGCCTTCCTTCCTTCTATCTTTAGTGTTATTTAGGCTCTAGTTAGTGTGAAGAGTGCTGGGTGGTGTAACAATTGATTAAAGGACACTTGTGACATAAAGAATTTAATAACCTGCATGATGAAATTCTGTTCATGCTTATCCTGCCTGCTACAGTAACCTGATTGAACTATATTCCTG
>NW_009936934.1:2239-14129 GCF_000696875.1 Nestor notabilis
TTGTTTTAAGAATATTCTTTGCAACATTGAGTCATAACTTCAATCATCTGCTCTTCCTTGTGTTTGTTTCTTGCTCATTTTTTCTTTTGGCTTCTTCCTGTTTCTCTGCAGTCTTTTCTGCTTTTCCACATCATCTTCAGCTCTCTGACATTTCAGTCTGTTGATGCGCACAAACATTCTGCCAAAGCAGGTTAGCTAGAAATAGTGTTGTCTTCAGTGACTGCTCCATTTTCAGCAAGACATTGTACCAGCTGTGATTGACAGGGATCATGCTGTCAAGCCTAATAGTTCCTAAGTAGTGATTAGCTGGACTAGTGATAACTCGATGGGGATTGATGGACACCTAACTTTCCACTGCACTAATCCCTCCAAGATATGAATCCTTTACCTTATCAGAAATGGCAGACTGGATGATCTGTTATGATTACTAACTATTGTGGTTGTTTGGCTGTTGCTTCATTTGCATCTATCACCTCACTTGTGAGCTCACAGTATCTCACCCTGAGGAAATATAAAATGTAAGAGTCATATGAAGGTAAGAGGAAGGGAAGCAAACCATCTTCTGAATAACCGCTCCCAAAACTCTGATAATTTGTCTTAAAAAATTGCAATTCAAATTATGAAGCTTAGAAAATAAGTGCTGGTCCTATGTTTCAAGAACAGGTGAGGATTTCTCAAAAATATTATTGTCCTGGGCAATCTCTTTACATCATGCTTTTATCTTTCCTCTTCTACCCTTTTTGTGCTTCCCCCTACCACACTCTAATTATCCAAGTCATAATTATCCAAACTCTAATAATACCTCTTCTTTCTTTGATTACTTCTGTCTGCATATTCAAAAAGTAAAAGAATAGTTTTTAACATCTAATTAGCCCCTAATTTGTATTCAAATTATTATAAAACTTCCTTTATATTTTAGTTTGTTGTATTTATTTTGTTTATGGGTGCATTTGGTACCAAAAAACATTAATGGTTTAAACAGAATTGTGTGTTTCAGGATGAGAGCACATAAAACTGTTGTGCAGCACTAGAATATCTGAACATGCTACATGCCCATATTATGAAATAAGGAAGGATCTAGAGCTGATATATGTTCTCACTCAAAAAGAATCTGAGTATCAGCCTAGGAAAAAATGCTGTTGCTCTGAAATCTCTAAAATGAAACCCAGAAGATGTAATGAGGATTGAATTTTTTGCACTGCAAAAAACTTATGGCACACATCCACTTTGGGTATGTTTATAGTACAGTTTTGGTTAACATCGGGTTTGTACTCTTGAAACAGCAGTTGGTATCCTATGGCTTGCATTGTGGAGCAGTTTGTTCTTAAAAGCACACAGAATGAATACTTCTTGGATTAATTTGGTTGAAATTCTTAGGTGAAATGGAATTGGGAAGAGCTTTGAAGAGTGCTCATAATGCAATTCAACTTGTAGTCAGCTTCAGTCCCTGGTTCTCTGAGACATGTAGACCGTCTTAGATTTTTTTCTTGGTGGCTGCTCTTCCCCAGCCATAGGCATTATCACTATGAGGACATGACTGTCTATTACCTGACGAGTGTGCAAGAATATTTCAACATGGGGCAAGAGCAGGAAAGGAAAGACTCTGACAGAAAGGTTGCAATTAGTGGATCACCTAAAAGGAGCAAGACGTGCATTAGATGAAAAGCTAAAAATATCTCAGAAATGCAATTCAACAGGCTTGCCTCAAAGCCCGTACAACTTGATTGTTTTTGAAATTTAAATATCATACTAACATTCTGCCAGGTCATTTTCTTCACCTGGAAATGTTCCCAGGAATTCACTTATAGTGTCAATGTCAGATCTCCCTCACCAGCTGTTTTGGACTACAGACCCACTCCTTTCATGCTGTACTACTTATAAATGTGGACAGAGCCTTTAATGATAGTCATGATCCAGTTCCTCATATGTAAGCTAATGATAATACTTCTCAGATAGGAAGAGTTTGTAAGACTGTGGTCATCGATACTTGTGATGTGCACAAGGACTATGCAGACAGTGCTTTTATGAAGCTTATAAATAGAAGAACCCATTATACCTTTGGGAATGCTGCAGGTTTGTTTATTTAAAAAACCCAAACAAATAAACAAAAACCAACAACAACAACAAACCAACACCTTCATATTTAGTAAAATTTGGTAACACAGCCATTTACATACCATAGCATTTCAGGGGCAAAATAGCATATTCTTTTACTCTACTTTAACTGCGGATTACTGCAGTAAAATGCTATAATTTATCATTTATGTGAAATCTTGAACTTAATTGCTGAATGCTTATAGGAAATTTGTGGTATTCATTGTCCAAATTATACCACTAAGAATATCAACTTGAGTACTTCAAGGAGTGGTTTTCATCACCAGAAATACATAAAGAAAATTAAAACAACTGGTAGACAACTGTATTCTTCATTCTAGTGCATGGTTGCTGGAAAATGCATAATCAGAAAATACTGCTAGAAAAGGAAAAGATGGCAGAGAAATAGATTTAAGATGATGTACCTATATAAAGAAGTTACAACATGTAAGGGAAAATGCCTTTTTGAAATAAATCTCTAAATGTAACTTAGGTTTTGATTTCACCACATCTTGGCTGAATATGTAAAAAGTTAACTTTTGTTCTTATTAGGTCATAGAGGAAGTTTTTTATAATGGGTATACTAGGTAAAAAAATCTGGCTTCTTCACACACTAAGTGCCTTGTCAGTCTCCCAAGCTGATACTTGTGATGTGCACAAGGACTATGCAGGCATAGTTTTTGTCATGTTTGTTTCGTATGAGGTTGTCTCAGTATTCTCCACATAGAAAGATACTTACATGTAGTCTTCAATGGTTGATATATATCAAACGTGGTGTAGAAGACTGAGACTTAAATATTTAAAATAAAAAAATCTCATGCTAAATTAATGTTTGCAAAACTTACTTAAATACTTAAGTTTTATAAACAATACAGTGGTGTCACTATTCCCTGAAGGTAGTTCTACGTCGCTTAAGATAATGACGTTCCCTGTAAAGATGCTTTGTCATTTTTCTTTTATTCTCTTATACCACAAAGTATAAAATACTTCTAGGGATTACCTCAATCAAAACAAGAAGCCTGCAGAATAATACTGGAATTACATTGGCTGTTACTGCAAACTACTATAGTACACTTAAAAGAGGAGCTCAATTGCTCCTCTTTTGCTCCTCAATTGCTTATGCAGTACCACTGCTGTTCAGCTAAATCATGTTAATTTACCTCATAGGAATTTTTTGAGTTGTTTCATAGGCAGTCTGGTGTTTATTTTGGTAGCCAGGTGAATTAGGAACTTTCTGGTTCTGTTGCTCCCACAGTTGCTGTTATAAAATATTTTGTCTGGTACCTAGAAGTCCAATAAATATAATTAGAGTACAATAGAAAACAGTATTGTACAGGCTATGAAAGCAAAATTCACTGTTGTCAAATAGAATTGCAAGCAGAGTGATTAACATTGCCCAGCTAAACAGAACAGAAAGCTCAAAGCATAAAATTTGTTCAGGGAAATTGTCTATCTATTCTCATATTGCTTTGAAAGAGAAGCCAGATAGGGCTCTGCATACTTTTTAAGGTATGCTGTGCCTAGTGTTCATTTCTGAACTACTGCTAGTGCATTCAGCAGACTGTGAGGTTCACCTGTGAGTTACTGGTGTTGCTTCATGTTCCGTCACATGGGATTCCTCTTAAGCACAGATTTCTAGTTTATATTGTTTTCAAGGCGTTTACTTCTAGCCTGTGTAACTGAACAATAAACTTTCAGTCATCCTAATTTTCATGGTTCAAGCCCAGCCATCAACTCAGAACCATGCAGCCGCTCGCTCACTCTCCCCCCCTCCCCCTTTCTTTCCTCTCCTCACTCCCGGAGGGATGGGGAGGAGAATCGGAGGTATGTAAGTCCCACTGGTTGAGATAACAGCACGCCCCTAACTAAGGTATAATACAACCCACTACTGCCACCAATAGTAATGATAAGAGGAATAACAAGGGAAAAGGACACAACCGCTCACCACCCGCCAACTGATACCCAGCCCAACCCGAGCAGTGATCTGGGCCTTCTGGGTAACTCCCCCCAGTTTCTATACTGGGCATGACGTTCTGTGGTATGGAATAGCCCTTTGGCCAGTTTGGGTCAGGTGTCCTGCCTCTGCTTCCTCCTGGCTTCCCCTCCTCCCTGGCAGAGCATGAGACTGAGAAAGTCCTTGGTCAGAGTGAACATTACTTAGCAACAACTAAAAACATCGGTGTTATCAGCATTGTTCCCAGGCTGAAAGTCAAGAACACAGCACTGCACCAGCTACTAAGTAGGAGAAAAAATGACTGCTGTAGATGAAGCCAGGACACTAATGCTCTTGGTTTTCTTTTTAGATTTTCAGAACTTTAGGGGAAAGATTAAGGACATTGATTGCCAGAACAGTTTGACTGCCATTCACATCTCATGGTTTGACTGGTAACACAGTTCTTCTACCTCCTTAGCCACTCTTCCAGCCTACAGCAAAGTAAGTAAGTAAGTAAGTAAACAAACAAACAAACAAATAAATAAATAAATGTCTGCCTCAAAAAAAGATGCTATATGACTGTTATTTGTCCTTATGTAAGTTGTATGTACATCATTTGTCTCTGACATTTCACTTGCCTAAAAAAAAAATCAGGAATGGAGGTCCTGCAGAAATGGTTCTTCATAAAGTGCAGAAATGGGATTGTTTTTTAAAAACTCTATGGTCCAATCTGTACGGACAATACAGCCAAGTGGAGGTGAGGCACAAACTCACCCTGCTTAAGTACTACTAAAATACTGCGATTATTTCCTAGTTTTTTAAAATTACCATTTATTTGCTTTATTTCCCAAGCATCATAGCAACATGGAGTTCTTAGTTGTATGGCAGCATAAAACGTAAGTTGTGGTTGTTCGGGTTTTTTTTAAGATACCCAGTCAACAGGTATAGTGAGAGGTGTACTGTCTCACCATGTATGCCAGCGGTCTGTGCACACATCATTTCAAGGAGGAATCCTTAAAGGAGGTACTGGGGAAGGGAAGAATCTGAGCAATTTCCACATGGCCATGTTTATCAGCACTGAAAATACTTCAAGCATACATCTTCAAAGTTGAAGGTGCTCTAAGTTTATTTTTGAAAGACCCTGTTTTCAAATTAGGACAATTATATATTAGAGATAAAAATATTGGTAAAAACTGTCATTTGACAACTCAAAATTTTGGATAAAGCATCTTTGTTTTGCATTGCTAAAAATGTAAAGGTTTCTTCCACCTCTATTCAAGGCTGAAATTTTTAGTCACATATTCAGTCTGTCATTATTTCTTGTATTTTTTGTTGTTTGCTTGTTATGTTTTTCAAAGCTGGGAAATATTTTTATCTCATAAGACACTATTTCCAATGAAGTCTGTGTCAGGTAAGCCATCATTAAAGTCTCAACTAAAATGAATTTGAAAATTTAGAATCGAGTCTTGATATTTTCTTTTAAAATTGCTATGCAGAAATTGACAAATTCTTTGTCAACATCTTTCTTCACTGTATTGAAACCTTTTCTCTAATATAAACCTATTCGTTAGTCATGCCTAAGAAAATCAAATATAGCACATTCCATGCTACTACCATTGTTACTCGCTGCTTGAAATGTTATTGCTCTGGACTGTAACAGTCAGCAGAAGCTATCAATAGAAAAATGGCAAAACCTAAGATATCCTAATGATAGGAAAAATTTGTTACAAAGTAGGACCTAATCCTGCAGTCCTAGTGTTAGTAAAATTCTTCAATGGTTAATAAATTAGAATAAGGAAGCCTATGGCTCCGAAGTAAATAACATGTAAACTAAGAAAGAAATTATGGAAGAGATACAAAAGTTTACACAGAGGATAGGTGCACTCTCATTTTACACTATGGGCTGAATGCATATGCATTAATGCCCAGGTTTTAGTCCTAATGAAAAAGGTAACAGAGTAAATAGCCAAATTTGCAGGTGCCTCCAGTAACTGCAAAAGAAGAAGAAAACAAGAAGGCTGATTTGTGTTTGGAATAGTAGTTTCTGGAGACACAGCTAAACATCAGAGTATGGGAAACAGACAAATCAAATCAGTTCATTTCTTCATTGCCACTAGTAAGAGATGACTTTCAAAAAATAATTGTATGCATACAACCATCACCTGATAGCCATTAATTTAGAAGTTTTATATGTCTTCTTTCCATGACCTACTACTGACATGTTGTTTTTCAAATTAGCACAGGCATTATGCTGTAAACTACAGATTTTCTTATAGACTTTATGTAACTTTTAAGAGCTCTTCATGTTACTGAGCATCTCAGAGTCTGAGAAGTGTTTAGTTATGAACCAGTGCTCAAGGAATGAATTCATTCACTCTTTGCTGTCTTGAAAACAATAATGATGCTTGAGATGAAATGAAAACACCCACAAACCTGAACAGATAGGTCATCTGCGACAGCACAGATATCATTTGAAATAATAAAAAAAAGAAACAATGCTGTAGAAAGCATGCCACCCACTAGTGCCTCACTGCTAATGTCATCTGCACACAACAGTCACTTGGAATTTCATAGTGACAGTGGCGTTGGAGTCCATCGCTTTTACTCTAACATACTAAATTTACCTGGTTTAGTTAAAGCAAAAAACCACGTGTAAGGAACTACTATCTGATTTATACAGCTGAGCATTTTTTTATAGTCCAGCCATTACAGGGCAACAGTACAGTATATTTTAGCCAAATCACTGTGAAAATTTATTAAATAAAAGTTTTATATCGACAATAATAATACTGTTTGTAAGAGTTCATTGCTCATTGTCAGAAGGTGTAAACAAATCAAGTGCTTTTCATGTGGTTCAAAAAAGTTAGTCAATAAGAACAGGTAATAGTAAAGTTGGGGTTTGATATTTGGGGTTTTTTTATTGCCATTGTTACATAACTCAAGTGCTAAAAATAGGCGCTTTTACATTTTTTAAAATCTGGCCATAGGGCTTCAGATGGATACAAGATGACTTGATTTGGGCCAAATTCCTACTTTTTACTCTTTTCACTGAGAAAGATAAAAGAAATCTTTCTGTATCTCTTTGGATTTTTTATTTGTTTTGGTTGGTTTTGGGGGTGTTTTTCTGGGGTTTTTTTTTTTTCCGGAATTAGTTAATGCTGTACTCTAGGATGGTGGTGTAGCATAACCTGCCAATTTGCAATTAAGCACTTTGCATTTTGTTTTCTAGTTGAGACTAACTTCATGTGCAATTCTTACTTTCTTTTCAGTGGCAAATAAAATATCATTTACCTTCTTATGTAATATATCCCTCTAAATAAAATTTATCTATTTACTTTTAACATATCACAAATAATAAATGTTAATTCTATTACAAAGAACTTTCAATTATTTTTTAGCTTATGCAGTTAGATACATGATCACAATTAGTGTATTGTGTATGACCATGTATAGACTTATAAACATATTTTATATACATTATGATCCTAACAGTTTGTTTGGCTTACTGACAATACTGGGCAGATCACATAAGGTGTATGATTTTTTCTTTCTTTCATCTTCCTATGGTTTTATTTTTTATTTGTTTGTCATGGATTATTCTGCCCAAAGATAATGGTTTTGGGTCCAGTGCTACTCTTGTCACACTTGTCTGTGTCTAAAAATATATGTATTTTGTAATATTAATGAGAAAACAAGACAAAGAGCTATATTTGAAGTATCAGATTATAGAATAAAAAAATTAAACAAAATGCTAAGTATTTCAATATAAAGACACAAGACATGTCTGAAACTTCAAGTTGCATTCAAACAATTCAAATGATTGAATTAGACCTTAAAATCTGATATGCACACAGTTGTGAATGATAAATGTATTTTTTATGTTTAAGGAAATTGGTTGTTCAGTAATATAAAGGACACTGTAAAATAGCATTTACGAATAGGTTGCACATTTATTGACTTAAAGACATGTCAGGATTTGATTGTCAACATGTTCAGATGTAAAGAAGCATGGAAAACAAATTTTCATTTTGTGGCATGACTCACAATGTTAAATGTAATTTTTTCAGCAAATACAGTACAATGGAAGTGAAACAATTACATATTTCAATAAGCACAATATAGAATTCATTTATAAATGAAGTCCAACTATGAAAATCAAGCTTTTTGTTATAAGTGAAGGAAAGCTGGACACCAGGTATATGCCTGAATTAAAAAATCAATGCTCTTAAGTCTTTCCTTTTTTTTTTAATGGTCAAGGAACTCCCCAGAAAGTATCTGCACAGATGAGCAATAATAGTAATATTTAGTACTCAAAAGATGAGTACGAATTAGTAATAAAAAGTTGAACAGAGGAAAGATCAATCTGTTGCTGACTGGGGCGAATGATTTAATGACAGTAGATACAAATAGGACAGAGGTACCCAGTGACTTCATAGACTCAATCTTACCAACATAAATTAGTGAAGGGATTAAAGGAGAAGAAAGTGAATGTAGTCTAAATCAGGAGTTATTTGGGAGAACTTGATCCACAGTAGGAAGATCCATAGAATGAAGGTTGCTGAGAGAACTGACCAATATCCTTACAGGACTGCTCTTTAACATCTTTCAAAAACTGTGAAAACTGAAGGAGATCTGTGATGATTGGAGGAAAACGAGTATTACACCCTTTATCAAAAATCACCAAAATAACAACCTGGGGAAGTGCCGACTAATCAACCAACTTCAAGTATTACACCCTTTATCAAAAATCACCAAAATAACAACCTGGGGAAGTGAAAACTAATCAACCAACTTCAATAGCAGGGAATATTGTAGAAATGTATTTCTCTGCATGCGAAGGAGAAGGTGAATGGTAACAGTCAGCACAGATTTATCAAAAGAACATCATGCCTGATGCAGTGGATTCCATTCTGTGATAAAATAACTAGATTTTTTGATCAGCAGCAGAGAAATGGATATAATTTACTTCAGCTTCAGCAAGGAGTTTGACACTGTCTTCCTCAATATTCTCATATACAAGTTAGGATAATACAGTCTGGATGGGAGAATAATTAGATGGGTACAAAACTCATTAACAATGAAATGGGTATAAAACTCATTGAATAGTTAAATGCAGTGAGTAATGGCTAATGAGTTGTACCTCAGCTGGCTGCTGGTAACAAGTGCGATAATGTAGGGATGGGTCTTGCTTAACATCTTTACTAGTAACCTGGAGGAGTTTGTGGAATGATGGTACATAAAGTGTTCAGCAGACACTAGATGGGGGACCAGTTGGTATGTCTGAGGGCAGGGCTGATGTCCAGGGCAATCTGGACAAGCTGAAGGAATAGACTGCAAGGAAATTAATTATATTTAACAAAGATAAATGCAAACTCATATACCTGAGAAAGAACAAACTTCTTTACAACAATACAGGCTGGGAACTGTCAGTCTTTGGTTTTCGAAGAAAAAAAGGTGGTTCTAGCCTTTATGAATATGAACACAAACTTATACGTGTCTGAAACAAAGAAGTCTAGACTTTGCTTTAAGTTTTGAAAGACATGTCTCTCACAGCTGACACCTTTATTAAAGTCCTAGCTCAAGATGATTCAAAAAGTATGAAGAAAATCTTCAGTGAGGAAGCATTATGAAAGGGAAATGGCAATGATGCTTTTGTAGCTTCTGATTCCCCATTTATTGTAGAATTCCAAAACTAAAGTAAGAAGGCAGCAAATATAGGCACTGCTTACAGCAGGGCTATGAGCAATGACTTATAGTGGAAAAATGGGCTGTTCCAGCTTTTAAATATTGCAGTGGGGTCAGCCTTTTTCTTGCCTTCTCCTACCTAGATTGTGTCCTTCCAGTATCTGTTATTAACACTTCTGCAAACAGACAAATTTAAGCCAAATTGTTCAGAAAGCAGATACTCTAAAATCTCGTAGAACCAAACTGCTTACAGTATACAACTAAAAAACCCAAAAGGATAAATTTGATAGTATTTGCTTAATCTAATGTCTTTTTCTACTCTGACAATTTTCTTACTTTTGTTTTTAGAGAGTACTTTACACATCCTCAACCTATTAAAACCAATCTGATTCATTTTCCATTACAAAAGGTAAAAACAAATGTGAAGTCCAAGTCTATTTCAACTGTATGTAATGAGGTTGCCTGAAATGCAATCTGTGAAGTGCTTTCATAGCTTGAAAAGCAGGCTGAGCTGAAACCTGGCACTCTCATGATACTCCAGGCCCCTTAGAGTTGTGGGTTTCCACCAAGGGGAAGTAACAAGTACCCAGAGTTTAAAACTGACAAGTAAATGGTTTCATAGCCTGTTTGCTTTTGATATCTCCAGCAATGCAGTAGAAGAAGCTGCTGAGAAGAGGAGCAGGAACAAAGGAAGATGTATAAAGGGGTTTATCATCTTAATAGGTGGGTGATATGCAGTGGAAGTTTCCCTCTGTTTCGTACACAATTTTATTTGGCCATTTGCCCTAGCAAAAACAGGCATGGTGGACTGCCCTAACAGAGAAATTATTTTGGTTCTGTTATTACACAATGTATTAATATGGGTCTTGGACATCTGTGTCTGAGCTGTCTTTACATGTTTGCCTCAGAGGTTTTTGAAGACCTCTTCAGTGATGGGGTGTAATAACTGAGTTCCTCCAGCTTCTATTCTGTGTGTCTGAGATCCTTCTTTTAGTGACTGCAACCTCTCCTATGCTTCTCTTACCATTAGGATATAGGATATAATCTCTCTATATTTCTACAGAGGATTCACCTTCCGGACTTCAGCTACTGAGCAATATATGACAATGTGCTGTGACCTTTTATACTAGCACTTCAGTCTCATATGAATTGAAATTACATTTTCTCTTTGTGGCATGTATGTTCCCTCAAGGTTTTACACAGCTGAAGGTCTATGGTAGCTCTCTCCTGAGAATCAGAAACAAGGTAGCCGAGATGAACAGCAGCTGTACATTCAAGTACAGAATTATTTTTTATGTAAAAAGTTATAAGAATCCTTCCTGTAAAAGTCAAAAGAACTATTCAGACTTGAGTGAGACCTTTAGTAACACAAATGTCAATTTATCCATTGAAAACCCATTCTGTTCCTACTTCCACAATACACATTCATAACCCACACTTATTAAAGATCTTCGGGAACTCATAATTTGCTATTCAATGATCTTAGAAAAAAATGGGTAACAACCTACATAATGAAATCTGTCAGGATTTATGTGTCCCTCATGTTAACAAAAGAATTGAAGTGAATGGACTTCTAGAATTAAAATCAATATATTGAGAAAAGGTACTCAAATCCAGATGTGGGGGATATTTTGAGCCACCTTGGGAATATTTAGAAGCTCTATTCATATTTGTACTCAACAAAAATGTTTGTTAATAACTTTTCCAGTCAGTTTCATCATAAAACCTGAGTGATATCTTGGTCTTATGATTTTCCTTTTGATTGCTGTTTTGTGGACATGATTCTGCAATATTGGAGAAAAAACAATGTGTTTTATATTTAGAAAAATATAAATAAAAAAACCCCAATGTGTTTGTGCAGACAAGCAGAGTTTGTTCTAAATTCTTTAAAAGATCAGAGTTAGAGAAGTCCCACACATCAGAAGAGGAGCCCAAAGAAAGACTACCAAAATTAAAACACTGCTTCTCTTAAAATATTTACATGAAGACAAAGGATCCTCCCTACCAGTTCCTGTTATACAGATTTACTGTGAGTAAAAATTTTTGCCTCTCTGTTATTCATCTGACAATTGCATTATCTTCTGAGGCCTGTGACCTTTTGTTTTCAGACCAAACGAGTTCTCAGAATATTTTGTAAAACACATTCCTTAAAAAAGTTCAGAAAGTTTTTAACTGAAT
>NW_009936934.1:14183-19918 GCF_000696875.1 Nestor notabilis
TTATAAAGAATAATAATTTTAGTTTGATTTGCCATATATCTTTGCAATTGATGTGAGTGGTTGAAAAAAAGCCTTCTGATGTAAGAGGATTAGAGGTCACCACAACATTTGAAGAAATGGGGCAAAATTCATGTATAAATTTTAAAGCTATTTTGACACTTGTATTACATAGTAGATCTTTAGGTGTGTGAAAGCAGTAGTCTAGAATAAGTGCAAAAGTTTAGTGAAAAATATTTGCTGAAAAAGCAGATTCGCTTTTAGAAATATGGTTTGACATTAATTTTTGGCCATAACTTTTCTAAACATGGTTCAATTTGACCATCTTCAACACTTAAGTAGTCTGGAGTGTTATCTTTGTGCAGATATGTATGTATACAAGAAGTTCTTGTTTATTTCTAAGATATAGGAAGAAATTAAGCCTTTGAGGCCCTTGATAGAACAGTCTTATAAGCCAAAATAACAGAAAAAAGATAAGAAATCTGTATCCTGAAAATACCCAGATAATAGATACCTGATTTTTTAACTCACCATACTCCATACTATCCATAAATTGAAAATTTCTTTAACTTTTTTGTATTTTTAGTTTATTTTACTTCATTCAATTGTTAAAATCAGTGTGCAGAATCTGTAATTTGGGTGGTAATAGAATAATATTCATTCTAATTTTTTAGGCTGCACAGCATACAAATACTGATCAGGCAAAAACATGTAATATAATGGCTAAAATGGTGGATCCACCTTGAACATGGTAGATTCAAGATTACCTGGAACATCGATGTTACTGGGCCTACTTTCCAGCTTAAGAAAAATTTTGCGGTAAAAAAAGCAAAACGTGACATAAGCACAGAGATAAAGCAATTCAGTGAAAACTGATGTGAAAGTAGAACAGAAATTAGTCTTTGGTAAGTATAGTCTTTGCACTTAATACGAACTTTCAGCTGACTAGGGAAACCTGTTTATGAAAGAAATGAGCAATCCCAGAAGAAAACAAATTAAATTACAGGAAGCCACTTCTTACCAGTTTGAACTAGTTCTGTATTTTCTGCTCAAGTAATCAATTTTCTTCTATTCAAGTTATCAAATTACCTCCTCAGAGATTTTTCCATTTCTTTGCAGCTGATGGGTGTTTGGATAAAACTGAGGACAGAATTCAGCTCACAGTTTTTGAAGGGCTTTAGTATCTTTCAGGATAAAGAATTCAATGTAAATGTAAGATTATTATGGAGAAGAAGAGCTGTGAGCTTGGAAAGCAATTAAAAAAAGACAATGTAGAAATTATCATCAGGCTCATGAACAGAATAATGAAGGCTAATGCATCTTTCACCAGAGTTGAAAAATGCAAATGAATGACACTGTTTATTTATAAACTATTATCTGTGTAGGCTGTGATGTGTTCAGAGATATAGCATATTTTAAAATAAAAGACAAAACTGCTGGAGCAGCTAAATAAAAAAAAACACCTCCTCTTAAATCTTGAATTCCAGGTTATCAGTGGGAATCTGTAGGGTTAAGGATACTCAAGGAAATAAATAATATTTGTTTATGCAGAAGCTTTGGGTTAGTTTAAATACTAGCATGATATATTTCCTCCATGAGATTATATTAATTTTTAGGAGAATGAAATGAAATCTGTCCCCTACACAGGAAATAAAATTACCAGTATTATATTCTCAGTGCTAATGTTAATTGTTCTGAATGAGCTGCCGGTAGAGGTTTGTCTGAGGGTAGAAATGTGTTTGTACCTGGTTTAAATGATTATGGTTAGCTAAGCATATTAAACGAAAACTACATCTCTACTTTTGCAAATCTGTACATAGAAGCCAACTTCTCTTTGAAATTTGTGAAATTTGATTTTACTGAATGTAACTTTACTGTTAAAAATCAGAGCATTTCTGAACACTATCTTGCTCCTTTAAACCTTTAACAAGGGTAGGGGAAGTAAACCAAGCTCATTAGTGGCATTTTTTCTCCTTGTTTTGTTGTTGTTGTTGTTGTTGTTGTTGTTTGTTTGTTATGTTTTTCCTATATTTTATTTCTTTTCTAAGACAACAGTTTACATTAATTATGTGCTTAGTCCTTTAGTTCTATGCTAGCATATCCTGTCAGTATAGGAGGTCAAATTAATCTCAAAATTATCTCATTCTAAATGAGCAGTTCTATAGAGAAGACTGTTCCGATTTCGGCTATGATAGAGTTAATTTTCTTCATAGTGGCTGATATGGGGCTATGTCTCGTATTTGTGCTGCAAACGGTGTTGATAATTCACAGATGTTTTAGTTACTGCAGAGCAACGCTTACACAGCACCAAGGCCTTTTCTGCTCCTCACCCCACCCCACCAATGAGGAGACTGGGGGTGCAGAACGAGCTGGGAGGGAATACAGCTGGGACAGCTGATCACCACTGACCAAAGGGATTTCCCAAACCATATGGCATCATGCTCAGCATGTAAAGCTGGGAGAAGGAGAAGTAAGGAGGAGGATGTTCAGAGTGATGGTGTTTGTCTTCCCAAGTAACCATTATGCATGACGGATCCTGTTTTCCTAGAGATGGCTGAGCACCTGTCTGGGAAGTGGTAAATGAATTCCTTGTTTTGGCTCGTGTGCACAGATTTTATTTTACTTATTAAACTGTCTTTATTTTAACCCATGATTTTTCTTAATTTTAGCCTTCCCATTTTCTCCCCCATCCCACTGGGGAGAGTGAGCAAGCGGCTGTGTGGGGCTTAGCTGTCAGCTGGGGTGAAACCACAACTAAAACGAGACTTCCTATTCTTGCTGAGAGAGCTGTCTGAGGCTCATTTGGTAGGCTGCTTTTGGTCATTTTTGAAAGGTTGTGGAGATGTGTGGGGAAGGGCAAATAAGGCACCCATCTTCAGAAATATAAAAAGTACGGTTCAGTAGATTAAAGCCTCACTTTAATCCTTGGGGAAACTATGAAGCAGATTTTCTTAGAAGTGAGTTTTCAGCACATTGAGGAGAGAAAAACAGTATTTGGGAATAGTCAGAATTATTTCTAAGGGATAAATCATGCCTGACCATCAGGGTTGCCTTCTGATCAGATCTGTGGTAAAATGATCAGATTTGTGGATAAGGGGAGAGCAGTGAAGGTCATCTACTCTGCTTATAGCAAAGCTTTTCACAAGGTCTATTGCAGAACCATTATATCTAGTCTGGAACACAATAGTTTGGAAAGCTAGAATTCTAAATTGGTGAAAAGACCATTTTTTGACCACAGAGGGTAGTGGTTGCTCAGTCGCAGTCTACCTAGAGGACAGGGAGTTTATCAAGGGGTCTGTCTTGAGCCTTTCCTATTCAATGTGTTCATCAGCAGTTGTGTCCTCACAAAGTTTGTGGAAGACACCAATCCAGGGTATGGTTGATACACATGAGGACAAACCTGTCTTTCAGAGAGCCACGGACAAGATGGAAGAATAGACCAAAAGGAATCTTATCAAACTTAACAAAGATAAATGTAAAGGTCTGGGGCACATATGGACTAGCCTCCTGCAATGATACAAGGACTAGCACTTTGGTTTGCCTGAGCACTGACTGGCTGATGAAGAGCTCTGCTGAGAAGACCATGGAAATACTGGCAGACAACAAACTGATCAGAAACACAGCCAGTATGTAGATGAAGGGAGCTGCTTATTTTCCTTGGCACCCATTAGATGTAGAATAGTATATCCAGTTCTGCACCTCCAATCCATATTATTAATATCTTGGAAGATTCAATTTACTTGAATTGTATATAGGTGATTACAAAACCCTCAAAGAAACAAATATCTTTTGTTTTAATTAAAAAGCAGGTTTTGTATCTAATCTATCTATCTCCTGCTCCCTAACTCCAAGTTACCTGCAGATTGTCCATGCCTTTTTGATTTATAACTACAACTGCTAATGGGAAATAATGATCATAGTGAAGAGAAGAATGAAATCTTTAACTTGAATACTAACAGAGAAAAGCAAAAAATAAGATACAGGAAACTGCATAATCAAGTATCTTAATATAAGTGTCCTGGTTTTGGCTGGGATAGTTAATTTTCTTAAACCATGACAATAAATTTCAGTTTATTTCAGTGAGATTCTTATATCACATTTTTCATGGCCTTATTGTCTAGTCATTTTGTAGTGCAGAGTAAAGAGTAATACAGAAGTCAATAGGAATTTGAGTTCAGATTTGTGCAATCAGCCTATTCCAATAGGGAAGAGGTACCAAAGCCCAGACAGGTGATCGGAAATCAAAGGTTGGTTAAAACTGATCAGAGGAAACTATGGGAACTATTGTGAACTGACAGAATATATCAGGAAGTGCTCAAGCACATATAGCAGTTGCTGATAACAAATTTCAATCTCGCTGGCATTCATTGCAATAAAAATTGAGAAATTACTAAAAAGGGTGCATATCTGCAAAAGCTGCTATGAATATTTTTTTGGCTGTTTTGTTATGAAACCAAGATCAAACAAAGCATTTAAACTTGAACTTGAGAGAATATAAGCATGGTAAATTAAAATACACAAATGAGGGAATATAAGCATAATACATTATCTATAAATGCATATTAAAAAAACATAATAGTATGTGAACTTAGTGAAAAAACATTTGAATACAAATGTGTCTGAGAAATAGATTTGAAACAATAATTATCTAGAAAATATAAACCAGAAAGTCTAGAAATAGTGCATTTGGTTAAAGATAAATCAATTTTATACCATTCTTATATGATCCAGACGTTGTAAAATGGTGACAAGTCTTTTGTTCAGCCTTAAAATAAGCGATAACATACAGAGCAGTATTTTAAAATTGAATAATGGATTTTTAACATTGGATAAATGAGCTGGCTTTAGATCTTTAGAAAGCAGATAAAGCAAATAAAATATTCTTCTAAATTAGCCTTACCAGGAAACATCAATATTCAAAGTTTAGGTCCATTTTAAGTCTAAATTTTCTAAACAATTAGAACAGGCCTCTGGACTGTCAATTCTGTTACCTCACCAAGACGTCAGATATTGAAGCGATAAGCTGATTTCAAGGAAGTGGTAGTTTATTTCACACCTGGGAGTGGATATCTCCATGCACCAATACATGCTTACGGCTGACTGGCTGGAAAGCAACTTTGCAGAAAAGGCCCTGGGTGTCCTGATGAACACTATGTTAAACATAAGCCAGCAATGTGGCAAAGAGGGCTAATGGTATCCTGGTGGCATTAGGAAAAGTGTTGCCAGTAGCCAAGGCGGGTTATCCTTCCCTTTTACTCAGCACTAAGATGGTGAAGGGACTGAAGCATCTCTCATGTGAGCAAAGACTGAGAAAGCTGGACTGTTTAGCCTGCAGAAGTGAAGGTAGAGGGAGAATCTCATTAGTAGGTACACATACCTGAAGGAAGTGTGTAAAGAAGATGGTGCCAGGCTGTTTTCAGTGGTGTCCAGTGACAGGACCAGAAGCAATACGCACAAACCGAAACAGAGAAAGTTCTGTCTGAATGTCAGGAAACACTTTTTCACTGTGGGGGTGATGGAGCACAAAAGAGGTTGTCCTAAGAGGTTATGAAGTCTCCATCCTCGGAAATATTCAAAAGCCATCTAGACATTGTCTAGGGCAATCTGCTCTAGGTGACCCTGCTTGAGCAGAGTGGTGTTGAAAAAATGACCTCTAGAGGTCCCTTCCAACCTCAGCCGTCCTGCAGTTCTGTGATAAAAGCAGTGATTTTTGGAGACCAGTAACGAGTGGTGTCCCT
>NW_009936935.1:0-28536 GCF_000696875.1 Nestor notabilis
GCGGCCTGCCTCAGGACACTGGGAACCGCTGTTGCTCTGCTTCAGGTGGACCCAGCGTTTGCCTGGCAGACTGTAAACCTTGGGGAGGAGGTGGAAGGTGCCCCGCACACTGCAGATGCTTGCTAAAATGGTCTCTGCTTTCAACTCGGAAGTGATCTGGGAAGATGTAGTTCTGTGAAAATGTTTTTCTCTAGCTTGAGCGCTTTTATATATTTATAGTTTCAGTGAAATAAGTTATAGGGAGAAGTCATCCCATTTAATCAAGACGCTGTTCGTTCACCCCTCTCTGTACCAAAAGTGCACTGAAAGCAGCAAGTAGATTTCCTAAAGTTGCATGGAGTGTGCAGGGACAGATTTATTAGACTATTTAATAACTTGACTGACTTGCTCAGCTAGACTAATATATGTGTGATTAAAATTATATCACAAATCATAACTGAAAGGAAATACACGAAGCTTTGACGCTTTGAAAATCAGGCTCTCATCCAGTGTTGTCTGTGTTATTTTGCTTGGCACAGTTTTTTGGGGTTTTTTTTGTGTATCTGAAAACCAGAATTTGATTATTCCCGCCCTCTCTCTCCCTCCCCCTCCCCCCCCCCACTTCTTTTGTAAAGCTACATGTCACTTGAACAAAGATGAAGTGAGAAACATATTGCTTGCTCATTCATGGTCATGCTTGGCTTAGAGGCTTCCTCCTTCTACTCTGTGTTGTTTTGGGATTTTGACAGGAGATTTGTGTTAGCTACGCATCACTGGCAAAACATGTTGCCCTTAAATTAATGGTTTAGATATTCAGAGTAAGCCATGTGAGTGCTGACTCATAGGAGGGTCAGCTAAGGGGCAAGCAAAGAAATTGCTAGTATCTATCCTCTCATTATTGTGAACTACAGAAAGCAACTGTGTTTAAAAATGAGAAGTGCTACATTCCTATTCAGTCCATTTTCCACTCCTGGTGTCTCAGGAGTTCAGGAATATTTTAAGTAGGCCACTGAAGTCAGAAGTCAGGCTGGAACCATGTCTTTTTTACTTAGAGGACACGCAAAACAAGTGGAAAATGTAAAAAGGGGTTTGGTGGGAAGGAAAAGAGTATCTGTTAGGTATTTTCCCTATTAAGTATCCCAAGAATACCAAAGGTATTTCCATGTATCTTTGTAAGCATTTTTGTGGTGTTCAAAATCTGCTTTATCACTGTTTGAAATTACACATTAATGTATGCACAGCTGAATTCTATAGATTATAAAAATAACAACTAAGTGCAGCATTTTTCTAGTAGATAGTTTTTGGTTTGGACAGTTATTGGGTGAATTCTTGCACATATTCTTTATGAAGGTCCATTTTCTTTTATGGCTGTCCTTAGGTCTTTGGATGGGAGGGAACATGATCTCTCCTTTGACTGGGGTCCTCCTAATTTTAACCCCTGTGAAACTTGTGTCTGTTGTTTCCTTAGTGGAGGGTGCAGTCTCATTTGTTTCTGCTCCTTTTTGTGCAGAAGTTACCTGTAGAAGCCTGTTAACTGCCAATGAAAATCTGGAAGGATTTCAGTTCATGACAGTGAGAACTGTGGAGGAGAGGGCTATAAAACTCCAGTTTGCTTGCTGGGATGGTAATTATGCTGTCTTTGTGGGAATCGGCTGACCAGATAAGGTATAACTGGTTTGTTCATGTAAACTGAACTGTGTACCTGTTGTGCACATCTGATAAGTACTAAAGGTTTCATGGGGAAAGAGATTCTTTGCCGCTAATCTTACTGAATTACCCTGTAAGACATACTGCTATTGCAGTGTGTGGATTCCTTAGCTGGCAATATGTACTTCAGTCATCTGTGGGTTTTCTCATTCATCAGTTGCAGAAAGTGAGCAGGGAAGCTTATAGCTATGGCAATGCCAGGGAAATAAAGCAAACTTAATTTATGGCCTGCCTTCTTCCCTGCCATCCTTCCCCCCCGCCTTGCTTTGTAGAAGAGAAACTTTGATTTTCAGTCTTTGTCTAAACGTGTATCGCTTGCTGTCTTTACCACGTTCTTCAGAGGAGCAGGATTCTGTTTAAAAGTTGAGTAAGTTGTCTAAAGCATTTAAGACAAAATGGAGGCTTTCTTATTGAGTGAGCCATTAACTTAAAAACAGAATTGCATCATTACCTTGATATCTGGAAAGAAATGCTGGGCTCTTACTTGGCAGGAGCTAGTGCTCTAAATTTCCATCTAGACAATATTAAATAACAGCTAAGTCATGTGTGGGTCATCTCAGCCCTTGAGATGGTCTGTATTGCTATCTTTCTGCCTCTAAACCCCTTTTTCTGTATTATATGGTGTTTCATTAATGGATGAGCACTGCCAGTTGTTTTCAGGTTGTTTTCTACAGTACCTGTGGGTATGTAACGGGGTATTGCAATCTAAGAGGTTTGCTTGATTTCTTTTGGCCATCTGTTTTGTGCTTAGGTGATGGCCAGCTGCAAACACCTTGTCAAATCCAGAAGTGCACCACTGATTTTGTATCCTTAACTTCACATCTAAACTCGGCTCTTGAGAGCTTTGATTTGGAGTTCTGCAAGGCCCTGCGAGCGTACTCTGCCTGTACCTATCGCAATTCCAAAGTATGCCGTGGAAACCTAGTCTACCATTCTGCAGTGCTTGGGATCAGTGACCTCATGAGCCAGAGAAACTGTTCCAAAGATGGACCCACATCATCCGGCAACCCTGAAGTAACCCATGATCCCTGCAATTACGGTGGCCATGCAGAAGCCAGAGAACATCAGGGCGGGGAGAAGACTCCTCTCCCTACTTACCTATTTTGTGGTTTGTTTGGTGATCCTCATCTGAGGACTTTTAAGGATCACTTCCAGACGTGCAAAGTGGAAGGTGCTTGGCCCCTCATAGACAATAACTACTTATCAGTGCAGGTGACCAATGTGCCTGTGATAGCAGGATCCAGCGCTACTGCTACAAATAAGGTATGAATTGTTCTTAAGCACTGCGCATGCACGCTGAAGTAAAAGACCAAGGCAGTAGAGTAAGTCACTTAGCCATTAACAGTTTTGAGGTGTAGTAGCTCGAGAATCTTCTATGCAGTAGTCTAAGAAAGTAAAACTATCAGTCCCTTCTGAGAACCAAAACTTAAATCAAGTCCCTTTTTTCCTTATACTCCTCCCCAGCACAAGCAAATCCTGTACATATACCACATAAGCCTGTAATATTCACATTTAAGCCTTTACATTTAGTATTATGATGCTTTAAAACAGCTATTGGATTGCAGCATCTGTGACTGCATCTGTGACTGCCTCTGCACTATGTAGAAATACCAGGCAAGGAGGAAGGAAAAGTCTTTGCTTTTCATTAATTCTCTAAATTGTGTAGCCATAAAGGTAGAAAACAAAAAATACTGAGTGTCACAACACGAGTTACCAAGACACTGAGGGCTCAGAGAAGAGACAAGAAGCGAAACTGCTGAGAATTGAGAGGGTGTAACAAAAAAATTACGTTGATGCCAAATGGTTGTCAGAACATTTAGTATCCTGGGTTTACTGAAGAAGCAGCAGCCTGAAAATTATGCTCAGAGTGTAAGTCTCTGTTTTAACAGGCAAGACTTAATGTTACTCCTCTCAGTCACTTGAGGTGGCTAGAGGAGGAATACATATTCCTAGTATTGATAACTTATACCATTTCCTTACCTTAAGAAAAGTACTTATCTCTTTCTGCTGAAGGCAGATAGCAAGTGTGTCTGTTAGGAAAAAATTAGGCGGTGTAAAGCATCTGCCCGGCTAAGATGTCCTGAGATTTTTCCTCTAGGGGTGAAAAATGCTCTGAACTTTTGGGGGCATCTTTCTGTAAGTAAAAGAAATTACTTGGACATACAGTTGAAGCTGATGTTGTCATATATCTTGTTCCCTTTTTGGAGTGAAAGGGCCTTGTTCTAACTGTGGTACTATAGCTCTTGCATTCGCATGGTGGGTCGTGTTATGTGTACGCAGTTTCAAGACCATTGATATTTGAGAATTTTCACTGTTTTGTTAAGCTCAAAGTAGGTTGGCTCGGTGTTTTGGTTTTTTGTTTTTTCTTGGTTTTGGTTGTTTGGTTTGTGTTTTTTGTTGTTTTTTTTTTGTTAGCTGGCTCAGGAACAGAGGGTGCTGGTCACAGTAGGTTAGAGCCTGCAGATCTTCCATGGGGACGACTGTGCAGTGTTAAGTGAAAACTAGTTTTGTTATTTCATTCATGCTGGTTTCTGAGCTACTGACTAATGTCAATGCTCGTATGAGTTATTGGGTGAATTTTGCATTTGCTGGAAGCCAGAGGCTGGACTGATAGATTACTGAAATTCAGAATCACCTTTTCCCAACTTGTGCCTGTTCCAAGAACAGTCTGCATTGTGAATGACATCTGAAGGAATACCAAATGAAGGGGAATGAGGCTAACTTGAGTAAACTTTGCAAAAGATACTTGGGTCCACTGAAATCTGCTCCATTGGCTACTTAAGTAAGCACAAGAAAAAGATGCATTTCATAATTTGCAGTAAGCTTTTATTCTCAGTTTTGCTAAAGTCTTGCAGAATGTTCATTTCCTGTTACTGTTAGTACTGGAGGAAAGTTGAAAGTTGTTTTGTGTATGAATTGTGTGGGTGTCTGGTGTCTGATCGTAGTAGATAGGCAGTGATCTCACCCTTTAGCCACATTCTGAAAATGGTTGACTATGGCAGCATGTTATGCTGGTATATGTCTCCTCAAACAGATAACCAAGAGGAGAACTTCAGGAGATGAATGTCTGTATGTACATTTAAAGGGCATACCTTCTGTCTTTATTTTCAATGTTTTTGTGTCTGTCTTTGACTTGTCATTCTGGAAAAAGTGATAATACATTTTTCTCTTCTGTAATAGTAGTTTAATATCCTTGCTTTTGCACAAGTACAGCTAAGTGTGCAGAAGCAATTAAATAAGATATGTGGTTTAGGGTATTAGAAATGTCTCTGATGTTAATACCTGTTAGATGTTGTAGAGTCCTTGAATATTTTCTTTCTTTGCCAGGTAATTAAACTTATTAGCACACCTGTTTGTAGGAAAGGAAGGTTGTTTGAATATGCAGGTGACTTAGCAAGATAAATTTTAATATCTCTAATGCATCCTCTTAACTCCTTTATTTCTTTATGGAGCAGGCTGTTATAAATAGATACAGAAAAGTCTTGCTAAACTACACTGCTGCTGCTAGTTTCATTCCTGTGATGTTTTTCTCTGCAAGTATTCCATTTTGGTTGTGGTGGTGGACTGCTTACAGCTGGGTGTACTTTCCTAATTTTAGCCACAGGTTAGTTTAAGGCACTTTCAACTGCTAAGAGAAGTTTAGTGACTTTTACCTTGTAATATTTTTTCCCCTAGCTGAGAACATGCTAATAGTTTCCAGAACGTTACCCATTGTTAGTCTAACAGCTTTTTCATTGTGCGTATTTGACATAGGTGCTTAATGGCAAATAATGACAAAGGTTTATGCAGAACTTACATTGTGCAGAAGCCAAAGCAAATGTTAGGCTACTTAATCCATTCTAAAGCAGACCTAATGAATGCAAAGATGAGTAGAAAATTCAGATGCTCCTGAATGCACATTTTTAGGGGAAGTGATTTAACAAGCTGTAGGAACAGAATATTTAGTCTTCAACCCATATGCAGTTGTACTTTTGAAAGGGGCATACCATCACTTGCTCTTGTAGGTAGTTACTACCTTCACATTTATCATAGCTTTCTGGTGTATGAAGCTTTAAGCGAATCAGCAATGAAGGGAGCATTATGTGTGAAGTAAGTTGCCTTCTGTCCAAAACTTACAAGACTGAATAACCCCTACAGTCTGGGGGCTGCTGAATAAGTTCATAAAGGACAAGAGAGAAGGACACTTTTAAGAAAGAATGTGAAGAATATGTTTCCTGCTATGCCCCACCTCATCTAGCAGGAAAGTATGAAGAGCAGGAATCTCTTCCTTTAATTCCTTAATAGGAAGGATACATCCTCTAGCGGGAGTTGTGTATTTATTCACAAAATACTCTTGGAAATTTGTAGGTGTTTTGCGTATTTGTGATGGCAACAAGATCTCTTTATTTGTAGTGAACTAAGTTACTCTGTTTTGTGGTGTAGCTGAAAATTGAAACTCTGTTGTTTTATTTTTGACCTTGTCTGATGTGCTTATGCCCCTTGGCATAGGATCCTACGGTCTTTCAGATGGAGAATGAAGGATCACCACCAGGTAGCAGGGAAATTGAGTTAAACCTTTTTCTTTCTGATGGATTTTCTGTATGAGTTCTGGGTAGGTCACTGGAATCTGTCTTATTCCCTCAGCTGTAAAGAGCTACCCCCTCCTGAGAGCAGTTTGTGGATTTCCTGAAGATAAATGGCTATTACAAGGGGTGGTATAGGGAGCAGATAGGAGGGATATTGTATAATACATTAAATAGAAGTCGCTTTGTTTATTTATTTATTGTGTGCTTTATGCGGAGGGATACAAAGTCTTTATTGGGTTTCATTGCTGTGACAGGTGTTCTGGATATCACTACTGTAGTATCACTGAATAACAAATGAGGCAGAGATGCTTGGACTTGCCTGTGGAAAGCTTTTCTCTTGTTTGCAGTATTTGGAAATACATTTTTTCCTATCTGGGTGTTTTACAGTGGGTAGCTTAAGGGTGACAGTGAATGGAAGGACAGAGAAGTGAAAAACCATAGAACTTCTGCTATAGTGGATTTTAGTAGTACTGTGGCTTGAATCTGGGAATTGGTGATATTATCAAGGGAGGGGAACATTGGGTCAAATGTTCTTTTTCCTGGAGTCAAAACCTCTCTTGCAGCATGGTTTCTATTTTTGCAGAAAATCACTGCAGACTGAGCACAGTGTACTTAGTCTCCTATAAGGAATATTAAAACATTCATCTTGCAGTTGCCATTCAGTTGTTCTGAGTAGGATCATCAGATAACTGATCATGCATGAATTTATTTATTTTTTTTTTTTTTTACATTTCTACAGACGTCCTGCCCAAGCTAAAGATGAATTTGTCTTTACTTCTCAGAAGTAGTACATACTACAGTTTTGTTGGAGGACTCTAATGGTTTAAGCCCAGCCAGTAACTCAGAACCACACAGCCACTTGCTCACTATCCCCTTTCCTTCCCCCTACACTCTGTGGATATATGGTTGAGGGGGTCGAGTGCACCCTCAGTAAGTTTGCAGATGACACTGAGTTGGACGAGAGTGTTGATCTGCTTGAAGGTAAAAAGGCTCTACAGAGGGATCTGGACAGGCTGGATCAATGGGCTAAGGCGAACTGTATGAAATTCAACAAGGCGAAGTGCTGGGCCCTGCATGTGGGTCACAACAACCTCATGCAACACTACAGTCTTGGGGAAGTCTGAAGTGGGTCCAAGAGCAACAGTGAAGCTGGTGAAAGGATTAGATAACAAGTCTTAAAAGGAGCAGCTGAGGGAACTGGGATTGTTCAGCCTGGAAGAAAGGATGCTGAGGGGAGACCTTATCACTCTCTACAACTACCTGAAAGGAGGTTGTAGCAAGTTGGGTATCAGTCTCTTTTCCCAAGTAACAAGTGATGGGACAAGAAGTGATGGCCTCAAGCTGCTCCAGGAAATGTTTAAACTGGATATTGGGAAAAATTTCTTCACTGAAAGGATTGTCAAACATTGGAACAGGCTGCCTGGGCAGTGTTTGATACATCATCCCTGGAGGTGTTTAAAAGATGGGTAGATGTGGCACTTAAGGAGATGGTGGACTTTGTAGTGTTAGGTTAATGGTTGGACTTGGTGATTGTAAGGTCTTTTCCAGCCAAAATGATTTTTATTCTATAAAATGCATAGTAAAATCCTAACATACAGTCATACAAACAGAACTGTAATTACATTATGGTGGAAGTGAAGACTAGTATGAGAAATCAGAGTTGAAGGTGTTGTTATAATGCACACAAGCCAGGCATCTTCTACAAATACATGAAAGTTTTCTAGAAACTTCACTTTAGCACCTCAGTAACACCATCCTTGTATTGCAGTGGGATTGAAGTAATCTGTGTGATTGGTACACTCAGTGAGGATGATGTTCATGGCATCAGCAGGAGTGGGATGATGAAGTCCAAAATTAAAGATATCAAGTGCAAGGGGTTTGTTTGTTTGTTTTGTTTCAGACTCTTTGTATAGCCAGAGTTTGTTTGTTGTTCCAGAGACTTAACTGAAGATTCAACCTTATTTTCATCTTTTAAGATTCCTCACTGCAGTAGCTTAAGAGCTTTATATGTGGCCAGAGAACAAGGCTCAGATACTGATACTTCAAAAATCCCAGCTTTTCTTCATCTGAAGATTCTGGCATTTGGATTTGCCGGCCCTAGGTTTAGAAAGGCTTGGTTCATACACAGTGATGCATGAGCAGCTTTTGCAGGCATGTTCTTAAAACCCAGCCAGAGAAGAACACCACTGAAAGCGCTATAGGTACATGTACACGTATTAGACATGTTAAATTTGTTTGAAATAACCTTTTTCACTATTTAATGCTTTCTTTTACCTTGAGAACTTAAACAGTGAAAGCTTTGCCCTGAAATTTGTTTCATATGCTTTTGCAACAAGCTCTTGAGTATCCCTCAGTACCAGGGTGCGAGAGAGGTAGGAGCGGGTAGTAAAAGGACCTTACAGAACTCTGCTTTTACTCATCTGGCCTTAGATGCATTAGATGGATGTCACATAACAGAAAACATATCCAAATCTAGTGTCTTCAGCGGCAGTGTTTAAATATGAATATGTCCTTGGAAAGTCTTAACGGTCTCCAATGATTCTCTGAAGCATCTTGCAAAGTACGTGGAGGCCTTTATTTGCCTGTCATTCAGCCCTCATTCAGCATGCAGTGTTACTGCTATTCTTGTTTTAAGGTGAAGGCTTCTGTTCTCCCTCTCTGTCTCTGAAATTGTGTGGATTTCATTCTTGCAGAGTGTCCTGGGTAGTCATTTTTTTCTCCTTCTTAGTAGCTGGTGCAGTGCTGTGGTTTTGACTTTCAGCCTGGGAACAATGCTGATAACACCGATGTTTTTAGTTGTTGCTAAGTAATGTTTACTCTGTCCAAGGACTTTCTCAGTCTCATGCTCTGCCAGGGAGGAGGGGGAGCCGGGAGGAAGCAGAGACAGGACACCTGACCCAAACTGGCCAAAGGGGTATTCCATACCACAGCACATCATGCCCAGTATATAAACTGGGGGGAGTTACCTGGAAGGCCTAGATCGCTGCTCGGGTTGGGCTGGGTATCAGGTGGTGAGCGGTTTGTGTCCTCTTCCCTTGTTATTCCTCTTATCATTATTACTTGGTAGCAGTAGTGGTTTGTATTATACCTTAGTTACTGGAGTGCTGTTATCTCAACCCGTGGGAGTTACATTCCTCCAATTCTCCTCCTCATCCCTCCGGGAGTGGGGGGAGGAAGGAAGAGGAGGGGAGTGAGCAAGCGGCTGCATGGTTCCAAGTTGCCGGCTGGGGTTGAACCACGACACAGAGGAGGGAGCTTTGGAGAGAATAGTTTGGTGGCTGCTTCCTGATAAATTTTGCTATGTGCCTTGTTTAATTGTTTTATGAAGTAGCCAGTACTGTGTCTCATTAAAACCATTACCTCTTTTTGACTCCAGAGTTGCTCATTGCTGAGCAGACTTAGAGCTTTACTTCTGATGAAATTTAAATCATTCATTCCTTGCAGAGCAATGCAAACGTGCTTGAGGAATCAGGAATGCTTCTTTGAGCAGGCTAAGATAAAAGTCTGTTTCATAAAAACTGTCCTGATTTACTGCATCAGGGTTTAGATTATATGCAGGAATAATAATCACTTGACAGATCTCAGGTTTCTCTTCTCTGGATTGCTGAGCTTACATAACCAAGCATAGAGTTGTGAGGTGGTCTTTACAAGAACGAGAGCACTTGCGCATTTTCTTCATTTTGGCCGTAGACATTCAAGCTTAGTTGTGGCCCACAGAGATGAGTTTACCAAGTTGCTTGAGTAAGGTGATCTCAAGCTAGCTATATACTGATTAAAACAAAGAAAAAAAAAAAAAAAAATTGACAGAAATTCCAGTGATACAGCACAAGTGGGAATATATTATATCAAAATAACATGTGGTGTGCGTATGAGAGACAGAAGAACTGACAGCATCAAACAACTGGGACAAACCAGACATTGAAAGCTAACAATATACTGTTTAGGGTATGTCTGTGTATTCCAAAGGAATACTGTTGAACACTGTTGAAGTGGAAAGAGGCAGATGGGAAGACTTTTGACTTACACTACTGATATGGAGAGGTGAGGCTAATGAGGGTACAGGTTTTATTCACATTGCCTGTAGTCAGCTGTTTGTTTAACCCCCAGCTTCTACTTCAGAGCAGAGGGGAAGGAAACAAAAGTTGTGCAGAAGTATGCTGGTAAACTGAAATGAAAATGTGAGGTTGCCACAGAGTAGATATTAAGGCAAAAGTTTAGCGTTAGATTGAAAATACCTTCTAATATGTTTTGGAGTACTCTGAATCTTTTAGCAGACTGCTTAAATCATATACTGTAAGTAATTTTCATCAGTCCATGATTAAAATAAGAATTAAAACACCTATTCCTGGTGCAAAATTCTCTTTGACCATTTCAAGGAGTCACTCCCCTCTGAAACTGTGAAGGAAGTAGCATGTCCGTTTGTAGTATTTATATGTGATTCCTCATTATACTTTTTATTTTAGAAAAAGCCATTAGACACTACAAACTTTGTCTGCCAAGCAACTTAATGATTCCCTTCAAGTAAGACTGGAGGACCTACTCTTTCTGTTGTGGCTTATTCAAATAAATGTAAAGGTTTAAAAGGCCAGTCATAATATTAAAAGAATGAGTAATTGCTTTATGCTTCCGATTTCTGTATTGGAAGTCAGTCTTCAAAGGCGTGTCTTTCAGTCTTGCTTTGTTTCTCCATGGGCATATTTTCTAGCAACAGTGGGCTGAAAGTGTTGTATCTCCCAGTTCCTGGGAGTGACAGATTCAGGAACCTTAAGCAGTTATTTGACTAGTTGTACTTCTTCATCATGTATCTCACGTCTCACTGCCTGCTGTGTTCGTGGCTGATAAAGCAGTAAATACATCAGTGACTTTAAAGTAGTCTCACACAGCTAATCCTGCAATACATGCAACAAGTGTACCACAACATGTATACCCAATAAGGGTGATACAGTCACTGTAAATGGAGTGATGAGAATATTGTGAGTGCGGGAAGCTGAGTTCTCTTGTACCTTTCTGTGATTTCAGAGTCTCATTCTGATTTTGCCATAGTGGCTAGCTAGCATTGTGGGAATTACTTAGCAGTTACACTTCTCTATGACTGCAGGATGCTTTCCAAAGCATTAAGAAACCATCAGGCAGGAGGGAATTGTGATGGATAATTAAATAGAAAGCCTTTTCCTTTCCTGAGCTTGTGGCTGTTGCCACAAGTCTTGCTTCTAAGCCAGCCTAAGACCAACAGGTTCAGCCTGTAGAAGAGGAGGCTCAAGGGACACCCTATAGTAGCTGTCCAATACCTAAAGGGGGCCTACAAGAAACCTGGAGAGGGACTTTTTACAAGGGCCTTTAGGGACAGGACACGAGGGAATGGCTTTAACCTGATAGAGGGAAGGTTGAGATGAGATCTTAGGCGTAAGTTCTTCCTTGTGAGGGTGCTGAGGCCCTGGCACAGGTTGCCCAGCAAAGCTGTGGCTGCCCCATCCCTGTCAGTGTTCAAGGCCAGGTTTGAGGGAGCTTGGAGCAGCCTGGTCTAGTGGAAAGTGTCCCTGCCCACGGCAGTGGAACTAGGTGATCTTTAAGGTCCCTTCCAACCCAAACTGTTCTATGATTCTACGATTTAACAGTTGCTATCTTGTAAACCATTGCTTCAAGCATGTGTGCTATTTTCCTTTAGGTAGGAGTTTGGAGCAACTACCAAGGTCTGAGGCAGTGGGTGGTCCTAGATATGTTTGGTTGCAAAATGGAAAAGGGATTGAAATAATATTTTTTTTTTCTACTAACTTGGCCTTTTTTTTTTTTCCCCCCTTCTACCTCCTCTCCCACCCTCACCCCCCAGATAACTATTATCTTTAAATCATACCAAGACTGTACAGATCAGAAAGTATATCAAGCAGTGACTGATGACTTGCCTGCAGCTTTTGTTGATGGTACAACAAGTGGAGGTGATGGGAACACCAAGAGCTTGCGAATTGTGGAGAAAGTCAGTGGCAAATACGTCGAAATGCATGCCAGGTACATTGGGACCACAGTGTATATACGCCAGCTTGGGCACTACCTAACACTGGCCATTCGCATGCCTCAAGATTTGGTCATGGCCTATGAGGAGAGCCAGGATCTGCAACTGTGTGTGAATGGTTGCCCTTCAAATGAACGTATTGATGATAGTGGCCACTTACCATTACCTGTGATGGGTCACTTGCTCCCTCAGCGTGGTTCTGCTCATCCCCAGTCAGTGTACACACTGGAAACTGCCACCACCAAATGCCGTGAGAAGATGCTGCTGAAGGACATATATTTTTACTCGTGTGTATTTGACCTGCTCACCACTGGTGATGCTAACTTCACGACTGCTGCTCACAGTGCCTTGCAGGATGTGGAGTCACTGCACCCTAGAAAAGAGCACTGGCATATCTTTCCCAGCAGTGAAAGTGGTGGTGTAGGCAAGGGTAGCAAAATCTTTGTTGGTCTTGGACTTGCGTGCTTGATCCTTGTTGGGTTTTTGTAGGGCTTTTTTGTCTATAACGAAGTTTTGAAATATATATTGTCATAATATATTGACTAAACATAAGTATATATGTATATACCATGTATATGAAGGGATGTTCTGTCTTGGGACACCCACCAGATTGTACATACTGTGTTAAATGTTTTCATGTATGATTGCTGTAGTATTCTTTGTATCTGTTTTGCAATTGGCGAATTATTTTATAATGTCCCTGGATTGGGCCATGATAGAATGCACTTTATTTTTTTTATATATTAAATATTTATGTTATGTATCTGAGTAACTATGTATTATACATATAAACATGTTCATACAACACTCAGGTGTCTCTCTAAGTACTACTTAGTTTACACAGTTTATTAACGGGATTGATTTGTGGGGGTTTCCTATCATTTCTCTTATTGCAGAGACAGTATGTCTCTTGTTCTGTAATGGCATTGGTGATTTGCTGGGCTTACTAGTTAAAACCATTAAGAATGGAATTGTATTCTGTCCCTCAAACAAATGTCTATCCCGTCTTTGGAGGGAGGGAGTGAAGTGCTTCCCATTAGTTCAGATGACAATCTTGGATAACCTGAATTACAGAACCTTCTTTGTAATTCTCACATTTCCTAGTTTCATGGCATGCGTTTCAAAAGAAGAAAAGGGATTGAAACGTCTAACTGTTGCAGCTGCCTCTAACCTCAAGGGTTGTCATTCTCCAAGATGGACTGGAGAAATGACAAGCCTGAAATCTGCCCCTTGCTTAGGTGCTAATTCTATCTATACCTTCAGAAGGAGGAGGGCAGTGAGACTACAGGCTCTGACTAATTTTACTGAAGAGCTAGGAGGAGAATGATTTGGTGGCCTGAATGCCTTAATATGCTGCAAGAAGTGGAAGTTTTAATACGTTCTACAATAAACCCATCCCCAAGACATGTTTGTTTCACTCTTTGAAAACTGTTCATCAGAGACTGGACAGATATATTAGAAGTGCTATCTGAATAAAACTCAAATAGCACTTGCCTTTATTTAGTGAACTCGATCTAGTGTTTGCCTTGGTTGGAGGGAGATGGAGTTTATTTACAGAATTAAAGCTCCTAGTTTTTATGAAGACTTGCTAGGTTAGGGACTGTTGAGTGTTAATGCCAGCAGTAGTCTTCTCAAAGAAACTAATTTATTCTCTGTCTGGATGGGTAACTGCGTACAGGTGTTACTCTGGGAATACCTGAGGTGAAAGTAATCAGAACTGAGTGAAGGTTGAAGGTAAAACTTTATTTTAGACTTTTATTTTATTTGCAGCTTGTTCCGTCTGTTATGTCTGATGATGCTGTCTCAGATGAGTTAGACTTGTGGATAATATGGCCCCTGCAGCTTCATGTGATGCTGACAGGCTTCTCCCTATTTTGTGTGGCTGAACTTTCTCATCTGTGTTCTGAAATTAGAGTTCTCATGACTGAAAGTTAATGGATGAACCTAGTGTTGCTTGCAGTGGTGCACATACTTACTGGGCAGGCACCATATACTAGTTAAATTCCTCTGTCCCTGGATCCTCTATGTATATGCATATATATGCTATATGTGTATTTACACTAGCATTGAGTTGTGAGCTTCTCAGATAAATAATATTTCAGAACTGTAGTAATTCCCAGAAAGATTTTTCAGTTTTCTTGTTCCTGCTTGTGGGATTTCTTGAGAAAATGTTATTTGCACATGTTCATTCTTGACGTCTTTAAGAGAGCTTTAGTTAATGCTAGATGTGGGTATTCTGAAGCTAGTAAATGGTCTCTGGAAATAGCTTAAGCTTAGAGGGAACTTTCTTTTTTCCATGGGTCCTCCAAACGTCTGTGTTTTAGAAGGCTACACATACTTTTTATGTGTGGAAACCCCACACTGTGTCAGTTTGTGCCAAAATGTGGTTCATGAATATGCCAGTAAGAATATGCTTGTGTAAAAGAGTGGCTGTGCAGTGTGTAAATACTTTAAATTATTATGATAGAAGAATAAAATTACCTACTCTGTTGAGGAACATCTATTATGAGGTGTTAGTGACCTCTGGTGGGCTGCAGAGAAATTTGGGATGTGGTCTACGTACTGGACAGGGAATCTGTAAATAAAGCCCCAGTGTCTCCTTAGCCATCACTTGTTGGATAGGAATGTGCTGAGCATAGTCATTACACTTCCTTGCAGATGCTTGTTTCCCCTCTGCTATATAAGCTGTATAGTGAAATTTGTGACCAGCAGCTGCAAACCAGGCCAGTACACTGAACGTAATGTGTGGGGAAAAAAAAGAGCAGGAACCATCTTCTCAGGATCCCACTTGCACAGTTCCTTCACAGTGTTTGCAGAGATACTTGAAAGAGCTTTAACACAGTCATCTGATATTGCTGCATCCATCTTGAGAGGTGTTATGAAAATCCTCTTTTAAAGTTACTGGAGAACTCTCAGACCAGAAGAACCCAGGACAAGAAAATTACTTGCTGTGATTTTAATTATAATAACCAAAGAAGAGCTGATGTATTAAAAGAATAAATGATATTGAAGAGTCCAGAAGATTACAGAACTGTGTGTAACAAGATGATCTCCCAAGTATATATGGAAGTTGTAATATTTCAGCTGCAGGGCTAATCAAACAGTATGAATTCAAAGTGCCCTAACTTAAAACCAGTCCTGTCAGGTACATACCCACAAAAATAGACCTAATAAACACAATTTAAAATATTGTCTTTCTAAGCTTGTGTTGCAGCTAGAATTTGAGGTATATATGGAACAATCTTATGTGGTAGATGCATCACTAAATGCTTTGTGGAAATGACTATAGGAAGCCAAAGGAACTTTAAACACGTGTATGTTTAGTGTATGCAGGAGGCGCCCTTCATATCCGTAAGAACTTACTTTCAAAGGTGGTGATCTACCACCACAAGCTCTGCAGAAGGCAATATAGCATGATCCAACAGTATTTAAAGGCAACAACTAGTAACCTATTACTGATACTATTACTTGTCTCTAAACTTCTATGCCTATCATAGAGTGCCTAGACACTGCTAATAATGACTCCCTTTTTTAGAAGGTGTTCTTTGTCGTTTTCAACATAAGCATTCTCTGTGTTATGCTGCTAGTTCTCTCTATACTAAAAACAAACAAAGATTTTGTGGGTCAGTGTTGTTCAATAGATTTCACCATTCTTAGATTTAGATTTTCAGATTTTATCATTCTTACTAATTTGCTTGTTTGGAGAGCAACACAGCCACAGATCAAGCATGCAGTTAAGTTTATTGCGACGTTGATATAAAACAATTCCACCTGATCTGATTCACAATTCTTTTAATCTGACTATATTTGTAAATTTTACTTCACTGAAATTGAAAGCTGCTGATCATAAATCAACTGTGAACAGTAAATTTAAATAAAAAGACTGATTACAGACTTTGGATACATGCAGGTGTATGTATTGGAACTGATAACTATGTATAAAAAGGACTTAATGTGTTGTATGTGGAGTGCCAGTAACTTTTATAGGAACTATTTTAATGACTACTAGAGTTTTGAAGCTTAATTGCCACTTTTTTTCCTACACCGTAACAGTAGAAGAATAATCCATTACATACAAAGTCAATGACAGAACATGTCACTGTGTCTAGAATGTGCTGAAGGTTGGTCTACAATAGGTTTTATATGTCTAGTTGGTGTCTGAAGTGTTTAAATCTAAAATCGAGATACTCAGTAGAGCCGCCTCAGCTTGAGCCTCGATATTTCTTTAGGATCTGTACTTCTTTCTTCTTAGTCCAGTAAAGTCCCTGAAAGAACCTGCATTTTTGCTGCTAGGCAGACAAAACAAGCGCAGTCTTAGGGGTTCTGTGTGCTCCCTAGCCAGATTCACATTGCTCATCTGCCTCGTTTACTTGCAGGACTTTTTTGGCAGATACCTGTCCTGCTCTCTCATGTTTTGCAAATGATGGAGAGTTGTTTCTAGTGTAATGGTGGTAAGCATCCTGCTGGAGTATAGGAGAGGCAAAGTTAAAATTCCTTCTCTGCTTCAATTTTTCACATCTTGCGAGAATGCCAGTGCCATAATAGCTGGGAGCTATAGTCAAATAAATACTGTTCTGTATTGTTATAAAGCAATAGCTTTATACAAACAAGGTCTTGGGTGCCTTGAAAGAGATTGGAGGTACACTTTATGCTTCAGAATTATTTCACCTGAATTATGTAAACTGAGCTTGTAGGCTTCTCCATAGTCAGCAGAGTAAATGGCAGTATTATAGGTTGGGTTGAATTGTCTTCTGGAGGTGCCTACTGATGCACTTCAGTACAGAGGAAACCCAGGCAGCTAATTTTTAGATAGCTGAAGTCAGATGTAATTAGTCTAGCCCTGAGGAGTACATTTTAAATTCCAGCCTAGGTTCCTGTTCAGGGACTACCTATGTTTGCTAGATGCAAGCCAGCTGACCCAGCATTTCCTGCACAGAATCACATCTATCTCCCAGGCCTTACTGATGGATACACTTCGGCCTCTGAAATCCCAAACCTGACCTTCTTGGCCTTTTCTGTATACTGAAACTTTCAACATTTGATTTCTTTTGAAAGCATACATAAAGAAGGCAACAAGACCATCCCATCTTTTCTGTACTGGTTTCTTCCCAAAGCTGCTGAGGAGCAGAAGGGGAATGACACAAAGAAGAAGCAGGAGTCAGAGAACAAAGAGCAAAGAAGAGATGGAGTGGAATCACAGTGGGTAAGGCTTCTAATCTGAATTTTAGTCTTTAATTCCCAGACTGTTTACATTTTCCAGTGAATGGCACAAAATATATAACATAAATCTGCATAGGAGCAGGTGCTGTGTTTTCTAATTAATGTGTTTTATCCTTTAGGCTGTCGTTAGGTGTGTCCCTTGCTGCCATTAAGAAAAATTCTGTATTTCATTGTGAAGTTAACAGCGCTTTGTGTTCTCACTTTCCTACACTTCAAGATTTTCTACCTAGATTGAAGAAATACACAGCTTGGCCTTCTACACATGGATAATACCTATCCTGTTTCTGGGTTTATGTCAGCTCCCTCTAGTGACTCCAACTGCCGCTTTGAATACCTGGTGAGAGAAGGAACATTTCCACCCCAATCTTCTACTCAAGATGGAAAATGGAACCCCAGTTATAAAAATACATCTCTATCATATGACAAGATTGAATAACAGAGTAAAGGAGAAAATAAAGTATATACTTTATTGTTACAGATATTAAATCACTTAAAGTGGATTTACAAAACAAGCCCACGCTTAGTAAATAAGCTTTTGCACTTCAAGCAGTATTTTCTGATTAACAAATAGTGCAATACTTTTTGCTTACTCATAAAAACTTCACCAAAATTTCACTTTCTAAAATCATCGCCCAAAGAAGTGGTAAATGCTCCATCCCTGGCAGTGTTCTAGGCCATGCTGGACAGGGCCTTGGTTGACATGGTCTAGCCTGAGGCATCCCTGCTCATGGCAGGGGGCTTGGAACTAGATGATCTTAAGATCCTTTTCAACCCTAACCATTCTTTGATTCTATGATTTTAAAAGGTAAAGCCAAGAGCAGTTACTAACTAAAAAATGGTCGTAGAAATAATAAAGTGTTTGAGAGATCTGAAACATACAAGGAAGCATTTACAGTAGTTGCCATAGGGCTGTTTCTTGGTGACATATATGAAGGGAAGAAATAATAATGAAGAAGAAATGAGAACATCTGCTCTCTCACAGGGCAGGAGTCTGACTCTCGCTCATGACCCTCATGGGCACTTCTGCTGCACTGGAATTCTGTCCACTGGAACAACAATTGTGCATTGCAACTCTGAAGCTAAACTTAACAATTTTCGTTCAGCTTAGCAGTCGAGTTTCAAAGTGTGAAAAAGAGAGGAAGATAATTACATATGAGTTCCTATCTTAGAGAATCATGACCACATCTGTACCCAGTTAATTTCCAATTAACTGTGACGTTGTTGGAGATACGTGGAAAAAAAAAAAAAAGGAAACTTTGTAAAACAGTAACAAGATACAGGTTTGTAATAAGATACAGCCCTGGGAAAAAGGTTAGGATGACACCACAGATCAGCCGACCAAGGCAATACCAAGGTAAGCTCAAAGAGAAGAAAACTGCTGATAGATCCAAACAGAAGAGTACTTGAACTATGAGTGAACCATCCTAATGAACATAGTACAAACCTCACCCTTCGGCAGCGAAAACCCCTACCAATGCAGCCCCTTCCCCATAGCACATGCACAGTAAAAAGGGAAGATGCTGGGACTTCACTAAGTAAAGATAGGGCAACTTAAGAGCCAGTGGGAATGAGGGTAACTAAACATGACTAGATAAATACTGATAACTGTTTCTCAGAATATAAGAAATGTTTACTCTGTGTGAACTGAAGTATGCTAGCTTTGTGAAGTTAGCACCTAGCACCCATCTCTGCACAGACAACAAATTAACAAGTATCTCAAGTCTTTGTTAATTTGCTCTCTGCACACCAGGTGAAGAACCCTGATTTTTGGGGCAACAAAGTGATTCATAACTCAGAACAGGTCTCCCTCAAATGCCTGCTCTCAGCTTCCTCATTGTGTTTCCCACATCTGCTGAATGTTTTATTTTTAAGTCAAAGCCAAGGAAAAGACGTGGTGTGGTAATTAGAACTTCCACATGCTAATTTTCAGACAAGCAAATGAGCTTGTCTCATCTCTCAGCTGGCCTCAACAGGAATAGCTAGCACTGGCCATGGTTGCCTTCCCACTGCAATTCAAGATCATTCCTGGAGGGCTCAGGTACAAGCTAATTGGAAAAAATCCTAGTCAAGAGATCTGCATCAATCCTGATGGATGAAAGAAGATACTAAGGGTAAAGAAACACTGAATAAAATGTAGTATTTGGAAGTACCTGGTAAGAATAAAGTAAAATTCTCACATTTGAATATTTTGGTATTCAGAAGATACTGTTTCTAACTCATGTGTGTCTCATGACTCCCTTATTATGCTGGAATAATATCAATTCATCTTATAAAACGTAGCATGTTTATAGTACTAAACTGAGTGCATCACTGCACCTGAGAAGAAATTATTAGGTTTTTATTCCATGATCATACACTGAATAATGATGAAAGAAATATTGAATGTACTTAATGCATTCTCTGCATTATACTCTCATCATGTACTTTCTGGAATGGATGAAGTGGGCTTCCCTAGAAAAAGTAGTTTGGGGCCCTGTCATTAAAATTGCATCATGAGAGTTGCATAGAGGGGCCTGAATTAAGGTGCTGCGTGCAAATTTAGTTCTGGTATGGCTTAACTTTTAAGTGATTTCTTTTGTAGTTATGCAGATGTCAAGTCACTCATCATTTATGGAAAAGAAATTGAAAATACTGTCAACAAAAGATGTTGTTAACTGAGTTTTGAATGTTTACAGTATATTTATTGAAAATATTTTCAATGTATTTATTGAAAACATTTATTTTGTAAAGAAATGGTAGGGTGTCAGTCCATCTGTTTATTCTGTATGTTACTATACTACAAGCCTATATATTAAGCCTTTAGGTTATGAATGGAAAAATAACTTGGCTCACAGTTAATGTAAGCAGATTTCAAATTAATAATGACAATGTCTTTTTTGTAATTATGGAAACACAGGTTTTGGTTCTAACAATAAGGTCTGTTTTGAGTTCTATATGTAAACATTGTGTTTTCCCTATTAAGAATAATTTTCCACAAATTACAAAAGTGATCCTTAAGTACAAATAAATACTCAAAAATTTAAAAGCAAATTTAATAATTTACAAGTAAATTGGTGCTATTAGGTGCGTCGTATTTCCCTGTTTCAGTACTGTAACTTGAAATAATAATAAAAACTTAAACTTCACACATTCTTCCATTGTGTCTCTATGAAAGAGAAGCTAGGGTTGGTTTTTTTCCCCACTTACAGTCATGATTATGGACTTTCTCTAGAATTTTAAAAACGCAAAAGGGCAGTCATTATGATTGTCCAAGGCTATGCTCTTGAACCTCACAAAGGTCATATATCAAGAGCTATACATACTTGCAGACTGTAATAATTGAGCATACTGCATTTTTCAGATAGTTTCATATGCGTTTGTTCTAGTATTATGGCCATGTTTGTGCCTGAGAGTAAAAATTTTTCATCCTATAATGAATTCCCTTCAAAGAAAACATACCAGATAGAATGGGTGTTCATAGTTTAAAATCTTGACCAGAGCATGCTGGAATATGGAGGATCTACAGGGTGATCTGATCTGTTAGCTCATTGACATATACTTCTAATATCTCTCTTCAGTAAACCAGCTAGACACTGTCCTGGTACAATACATTTGAAGGGAAGAATGCAGTTCTAAAGGACAAAACTAGAGAATGCAGTGCTTCATGTATATTTTCTTTTTCATTAAAGCTCATGGGTTATTCCTGCACGTTTCCCTCCAGTATTATGGTTATTAAATATCTGGATCCTAATTCTTCAGATGTATTTATTTGGAATTTGGCATGACTTAGTGAACCCTTAAGATTTTGGGAAGGTAAGGGTAATGTTCCAGCCCTGTATACTTTCACGCCAGGAAAAAAAAAATAAATAGATTAGACCTTACCTTTCTAGATTCAATAGTTTTGGTAGACTTCACTTTTCAGTTTGAGCTATCTTAAAACTAACATGCTTATTCTGTTCTGGATAGAGAATCTATCTACAGATTTCATTACAGGAAGAATACCACTAACACCCACACCCCCGGTAAAAGTAACTTAGTGAAAAATTTAAACCAGAAAGCAATCTCTCATATTAACACTACCTTTGCATACAGCACCAACAAGAAACAGAGCGATTCATTCCAGACAGAAGAACTGAAAGACATTTAAGGCTGTGGACTTCAGACAGTTCTAATATCGATGCTCAACACTATGGTGTGTTGCTCAGTCACTGACTACATTTCACAGTTCCAAGATTCACAAGACCTAGCACTTCTTAATAATGATACTGACAAGCACAGATGGTTTCACAGAATATATTCTTCATTATGTCAGAAACTTCTAATATAAGATTAAGTTTCACTTTAAAAATGAAAAAATGATACGCTCACAAAAACCAGAGCTTGGAAATGCCTTCCTTTCTGTTGGTGCAAACATGGCACCTCTAACTGTACTGGATCGACTGTGATACCAGTGAGCTCTTGCAATTTGCTCAAGTTTAGGATTAGTAGTTTTGGCAGGAATTCCTGAAAAGGAGAATATTTCATTCAGCTGTAGTCAGTAGTGTGCATTTTCACTGCCTTTGATTGACAGCCTTCATACAAAAAGGCACTATGTTTTTATTAAAAGTTTGCAAACCAATTCCAGAATAGAGCTGGTACAGCTGGATCAATTGTCTTTTAGAATGTGCCTATGCTGTGGTGCCCTTTAAATGTCCAAGACCTGTGCAGTGTATGAATTGTTCTGGCAGTCTGTGTTCTGCTGCCCGTTTCTTGAGGTGCCACAGGGTCCTATGTAGCTGTGTGGTGCAAAGCAAACTGATCAGTGTATTCAATCATGTAACAGGTAACATGCTGCCAAGGAAACACTTGAGGAGAGTTAAGTGAAATAGAACCGCTAATGCCTGACAATTGATAGACTCATAATATGCACAGGAGATGCCTTCTATGTTGGTTCAATAATGGAAGAGGTACCAGGTGCATAGCAACTTTCACATAAGGCCACATTACTTGCTATGGCAAAAAGCTAAGGGTCACTTGTTACAGAAAGACTAAAGAGTTAATCTGGGTTCAGAGAGCAGCTACCTCACATAGAATTCATATATGTGATTGTAGACCTTTACATGGCTAGATTTTTCCTTCTAACTAAAATAATGTATCAAGCTTTGACTAAATAGTTTGGGGTTACAGTTAGATCTCAGGTGTTGACTACACATAGACCTATAATTAATCACTTTGATGTTTCTTTATAAAATCCCAATAGCACTTACATAGCTCAAAGGGCTGTTTCTCAGTTTACTTCCTTGTGAATAATTAAGATTCATGAAGATCAGTCATATTATACAATGGTTGAAAACAGATTTGAAATACAGTCCTGATAATCAACAATGCATGCAAATTTTCTGTATTTATTAGTTTATGTAAACAATGAAGCTTCAGAGTAAATTGAAAATTAGGCACTTAACCAGGACTTGCCACTTTTCTGTAAAACAACCCCTCTCCCCCCCTAATTTTAATATAATATATATGTATTAAATGTGTATATATGTGTAATAATGTAGATATACAATATATACATATAGAATATGAACAAATACCTAAGATTTTAAAAACTTTATTCTGCTGCTATGTCCTCTCTCAGTTGCTGGGAATTCCTAGATCAGTTTTTCCACAGCTGAAATGCTGGAGGGGGAGAGATTGTCTTCAGACTCCTGGAGCTGGTGACTCACTTTATCCACTGCTGCTGCTGTTGCTTCCTTCCAGCTCATTGTTGCCAACGAGTTGGCATATGATGGTGGCACACTCCATGTAAATTTCTGCCACATGGGTCGTGCTCATTTGACTTCATCTGGATCTATGGGTGGCTCCTCAGTGTACAACTTACGATAAATAATCTCTAGAATGGCTAGTTCCCTCACGTACCGATGCCTTTCTCTAAAGTGGTCCACCTTCCTGTGCGACATACAATATCCTCCTTGAAGGCATATCTTTCCTTCACACTTACCCTCCAGAGGCTGAGGATTCACAATTGCCTTGTCAATTGCCCCTTCCCTAGCGAGTGATCCCAGCTGCTTGGCTTCCTTACCCTCTAATTCAAAATTGTTGCCCCCATTGTCCCAGCATCGAAGCATCCAGGTAATGATGTGCTTGCCTGGACAACAGCTGAAATCTTTTTGCATATTCCGCAGCTGAGTCAAGGACAGAGATCAAGAAGTTCCCTCTTGTTCTGCCTCTTCCTGTTTCTTGTAGTCGTTCCTCTAGTTCTGGTATTGGCCCTTCTTCATCTCTTCCTTCATTAAACAAGTTGGTTTTGAATTTCCATTTCCTCTTGCATATGGGGGCAATGATACCAACATGGGTTGGTTCTCTAGTTCAGTTATATCACCCATTGCCAGGGTCTGAGTGGTGGTTGTGCTTGTTGTCAGGGTTTGAGTAGTTGCAGTACTGGTCCCAGGAATTAAACCAGCCACAGCGCTTGTCACCGAAGCTTGAATAGTTACTGTACTTGCTGCTGGGGTTTGGCTGGCTGCAGTGCATATTATGGAGGTATAAGTAACTGCAGTGCCTGTTGCCAGAGTTTGAGTAGCCCTGGTACTGGTCATCACTCAAGACCAGCTACAGTGCTCGTTGTGGAGATTGAAGTGGCTGCAGTGCTTGTTGCTGGGGATTGATTAGCCATAGTGCTTGCCACTGGTATTTGATTAGCTATAGTGTGTGTCACAGGGGTTGAAATAGCTGCAAGCCTTGCCACTGGCGTCTGAGTGGGCACAGTGCCTTCAAGCCGCAGTGCTTCTCACGGGGGTTGGAGTAGCCACAGGTAGCTGTTTAACCCTAAGCAAGATCTGAACCATATTCAACAACTTGCTGTTCCATAGCAAAAGAACCAGGCTGTTTTTGAGGGGAAGGCAGGGGAAGGGAAGCTGGTGGCTCTCTGAGAAGAAAAGGTCAAAGCTGTAATTGTTAATGGTTCCCAACAGATGGCTCCTGAGGGACAAAGGTTATGATATAATACTGAGTGCAAACACCCAACTACTCTAATGACTAGCAATTCCACCATATCATAACCCAGCACTACAAAGTACAGCAAAGTGATAACCTTAGCCCAAGCCCCGCAAATAAACATCACCACAGGAAGCACGTATGACAAGAACAGTATCACGTAACATACCAGATAGCACACATGCATGAACTCTGAGAACAAACGAGGCAACATTATGGCCAATGACTATTACAGTACAGTGAATGCTTACAACAAAGTTGCTATCACACTCTGCTCAGATCAGACATTATCTCAACCCTTTGTGCCCCATGATGGGTGCCAGAAAGGATCGTCATGGTTTAAACCCAGCCAGTAACTCAGTACCAGGTAGCACCTTGCTCAGCCCCATTCCCCCATCCCTGGGCAGAATGGGGAGGAGATGAAGAATGTAAAACCTGCAGATTGTGCTAAGAAGAGTTTAATAACTAAAGTACAATACAAAGATAACAGAAATACCAACAATAACGATACTGGTAATAATAGGAAACAACAGAAGAAAAAATGAAAAATTCAGAAAATACAAGTCATGCCCAATACAACTGCTCAGCGCCCGCAGACCAATACCCAGCTCGACCCAAGCAGTTACCTGTCCCCTCTGGGTAACTCCCCCCAGTTTATATACTGGGCATGACATGCTGTGGTATGGAATATGCCTTTGGCTCGTTCTGGTGAGGTGTCTTGTCTCTGCTCCCTCACAGGTTCTTGCGCCTCTCCTCACTGGCAGAGCATGAGACTGAAAAGTCCTTGATCAGGGCAAATGCTGCTGAGCAACAACTAAAACACTAGTGTGTTAACAGCATTTTTCTCGGACTAAAGCCAAAGCACAGCACCAGATACTAGGAAAATAACTGTCTCAGATGAAACCAGGACATTTTGGTTCTACATGAATGCTTTCATACAAACCTGTTCAATTAGAAAAAGTGCACAACACTGCAAGAGCAGAGAAAAACTGGAGCAACAGATACAGTTCCAACTAAACAATGCCAGGCTAGGTATCTTCCCCAATTATCCCATTGCATCTTAAAATTTAGTACTTTAGAGCTTCATGTTTTTAAGAGTAAACCTGAGAAAAAGTAATGCTGTAGAGAAACATAGCAGAAAACTACTACAAGAGCCCACATATCCTTTTAGTTTAAATTTAATTTGTCAGACAGAAGTTATCTATGTACAATCAGTGTGCATTGCAACAATTCTGTCAATAAAGTCATTCAAATCTTCTAAAATATTAACTGGCTGCATAGCACATTTGACATTATTGCCCATGTTGAAGAGGGAACACAAATGGATTTACAAGAGATTTTGGCTGACTTAGGTTCTGAAGTGTTCAGGTATTTAACACTTCTACTTCAAAACCAATGCACCTGAAAAGCTTTCCAGAGCACAGCTTAGCTGGATGTTTCTTACCATTTCATTACAATCACAACACTGACAGCTTAACAGGAAAATAAAATAAAAAAAACTGCAACCAAACAATAACAAAAAAACCCACCACCACAAACAAAAAAACCTCAAAACATGTATCTAAAGTATCCAATAAAAAGGAGCATTAAACACAATAATATGTTCCCTTTCCCAATTTTTACATTCTGAACAGTGATTCCATCAAGATACTTTATTAAAACATGTAAGTACACTGATTTTGTTTCATACTTGTAACAAGAAGGCCTGAGTTGGTGGGGAAAGGAACAGTCAAAAAAAGCCTGAGAGGGAAAAAAGCTCATTTAATGAATTTACAATAATTTACAGCCATTTGTTTTTGTTTTGTTTTTTATTATTATTTTTTTTGTTTTGTAAAAAGGCATTGTAACTGATCACAAACAGGAGAAATCCTGGCTATTTTACAGGTACAGAATTTAAATATTCAAGCTTGTGATGAAAAGTGGCAAGGTGGTTGCAGTGTACAATGTAAACAAGTAGCTTTGGAAAGTGAACAAAGTCCTTGAGAGTTCTTTACTACAAAACAAAAGAAAATAAACTCCCCGTTCCTTCCTGAAACATGAGCATAGGTCAGGGTTTAAAAGTTCATTTACAAACATAATTTAAAATGTGTTCAGCCTAAAACCACTTTGACATGAAGAGTTTTATAGTAAGATCCAGTCTGAAAGGGGCAGTGTTGAGGTCCCTGTAAAAGTAAACATCTATCTTTTCTTAAAAAAAGAGTGCCCCAGCATTTGCAGCACAGTGCAGCATAAACTTTAAATACAAAAATATTTTTCTTCTGTTGGGATAATAGACCTTGCATCCTGGAAAGAAGTAACAATACTGCTACTGATAGAATATCCAGTCCATTTCTTTCAAGTCATGTAAGGCAATTACTGTGTTAGTTTACTGGATATGGCTAAAACGTCCAGATAATGTCAGTCTTTGTTATGTTTTCCGGCTACTCCATGTATGTTCAGGTGTACTTTTATGATCTGATGAGTGTTCAAATGGAGATCTGTGTCCTAGGGGAGATCTGGAACCATAAGGAGACCTCTGATCTAATGGTGACCGTGGGCCACTACCAGATGCTCTGTGGTCCATTTGCCAGTCTGAGTGGTATCTATAATCTCTAGGAGACTTATGATGGCTGTACTCTGAAGTTGAACGGTGATCTGAATATATCCTGTGGTCTGAATGGGAACGGTGATCTGAATGAGCCCGGCTTTCTTTTAAACTTCCTTCCAGGTTTGACCTGTGGTCTCTGCTCCTGTAGTCATCTAATTTTCTATGTTTACTGTCACTGTAGTATCTAAAAGTATAAATTATTTGTATTAGTGTTACTAAACACACATTAAAAGCCACAATTACATCAGATCAACAGAACTGCATTAGAGAAACACTGTTGCAATTTTGCATTACTCAAAAAAACATGTGTTGCTGCTTGCTACAAGCATACTACAAAACCAGGAAGGGAATTCTGAACAGATTTTAAAATTGCTGAACGCACCTACTGTCTTGTTTGTAGTGATCCCAGTCTCTGTGATCTTTTCCATTGCTGAAGGCTGAATAGGGCCTTTTCCTAGAGTCACTTTTCTTGTAAGCATCTCCCTGATGCCTGTCTTTATGATGATCGTGGTATTGTGACAAATGTCTATCAGAAGAGTAACTGTCCCTGCTACTTTCATCATGGTTTGTATTCTCCTTCAGTCTTTCCACATCTGTTTAATAAAGCAGAGGTTACAAGTAGTCTCATAAAGTCTTTTCTTCACCTAATTCAAACAGCACTTCTACTGGTCAGATAGAAAGCAGTATAAAACTGACATAATTTGACAGAAACACGATCTAAATACTTGAAAGACAAATGCACTAATGCAAGAGAACTGAAAGAAACCTCAGAAGTAAGAGGGAAGCAAGCTTGAATGTAGATATGTAGGACTTGGAAACTGAAATTTTCAACCTCTGCATTCAGTTTGTGAAGCTAACTGTGGTCCAAACAAGCAGTGAGCAGAGGTGCCTTTAGCAGAGCAATTTCAGACAGAATGATAGCAACTTCCCCTCTAAGAAGGGATGGCCTGAAGAAGCTGTAAAGGTAAAACTTGCAAGTGAAAGACTGTCAATGGTATTTCTGAAATACACTATGTTGATTGTTTAACATCTTTGGCAATATGTATGGTGGGATCAAAAACTTAACCTTGAAAAATGTTTCCAAATTGTTTTTAAATGAAGGTGAAATAACTTGCTACTTAAACGAGTAAGTATCAGCTTCAGTGTGCACTCAGCTGTATTTCATCAACTAGTGAAGTTCTGCTGATTAGCCTATCTCTATGATATTACCAGTGTGGGAGACAGATCAAGGAGACATGTGAAATGAAATAAACATGAAGATTAACATATCTAACACAAGAATATACTTGAAGTTTCTTACCTGGATTTCTAATTACATGTGTATTCACATTGCTGCTAATATTCTGGTCATTGTGTTGCTAAAAGAGACAAGTACAAAAACTCACTATTACATCCCGAAGTTAATCTGAATTAATTGGAAAAATATCCTAACAAAAGAGACTACTTCACTGCAAACATAAATGCTAGATAAAGCGTATTTCTGCGTTCACAGAATCGTAGAATAGTTAGGGTTGGAA
>NW_009936936.1:0-17008 GCF_000696875.1 Nestor notabilis
CAAACCATTCTATGATTCTATGATTCTAACTCTGAAATGTGTACATCACAGATGTCAAGTCCTCAATTTCAACTCTTCTGCTGTATGAATTTGCTCCTACTGAGCTGCATTAGTTGTTAATGTCACACAGCTGCAAACATACTGCTTTCCTGACAGATTACAGATGACATGGGTATATCAGTTTTATGAAATACTAGTGTTCTCTACAGCACAGACCTCTGAAATTCTTTTAAGCAAGTCCAATCAAATGACTCTTCTAACAATCAAGGCAGAAAAGTGACCAATGCTAGGTTCTTGAAAATCTTTCAAGATTTGCAACTCCTCTTTGAAACACAAACTGCTGCAATTACTAAGTACTTGTAGGTAAGCTTCAAATTTCAATAAAGAATTTTCTAGAAAGGGCAAGAAATCAACAACATACCTTATTGCTTCCTCCACAGATTGACCCACTATATTCGAGGAGGGACCTGGCTGAGACAAAGGTGTCAGGCTTATGACCCACTTTACTGGCTTGTAGTACTCATCACTGGAACTCAACAGGTAGAACAGTGTGGTCAGAAAAATCACCTGCAAAACAAATTCAAGTTTTAAATTAAAAGGCAACAGTTTCCAGAATTACAGTATGCAACTATTCTTCAGATACTGGACATCATTTGAAAGCCACAAAATACTACACCAGAAGGTTGGATTTAGAAAAACACACAAGAGCTAAAAGAATAGTTTTCTCCCCTGCTTCACAAAGGACTTAAGAGCTATAACTAAACATTATAAAACTTTCAGCCCTGAAGTCACATCAAGATCAAACAACTAGAATGCTGGGTTTTTTTATCTTTTTCCACTAGCGTACTTAGCAGATGCAGAATGGCTGAATAGAAACAACAAAAAAACAAACCAACACAATTAACAACATCACCACAAAGCCAAATAAATTGGAGTTGTCTCAAGAGTCATTATGAAGCTGGGTATCAGATATGAAATAAACACAAACTCACAAACAGAAAATTTGTAATATTTATTAGGCTGGCAATCCTGAATATACTCCTGTGAGTTTGAAGATTAGTTTCAGCAGAAGTGACAGCAGTTCCACTGTTTCAGTTTAAAGACCAAAATATACAACCAGATTGTATTAGCTTTCTGCATGTTGCAGTCCACTATGTTTTCCTTATTTTCCTGTTAGTGGGCTCAGCAGCTTCTTGGACTAAGCCTACACCAACATGTCTAGCTTGAAACAGAATACCTCAAACAAGGAAAATCCATTCCATATGCTTCAGCAGCAAACTGTGGCTTGTATTTGCTTCATCTGCAAGCTTTTTATCTTTTTTCTTTCTTCCCAAGATTAAAAAGAAGTCTTTCACTTTCCTTACTTCCAACCTACTCATATGCTAGGATAAAGCACATCTTAATCTTTTGATAAGCCAAACAACCTGGCCTCCGTAAAACTTACTTTCAAGTGTTTTATCCAGTCCGCAGACACTTCACGCCCTTTCCCTGCATTCTCTCTGAGCACGATCAGAGACGCACCACATGCAGGCACCACAACATGCAGTATTCCATTACCAGTCTCAAGAATGCCATCCGTTTGTGTTTGTTCCCAATTCCTTTCTACTCAGTGAAATGTTACTACTAGTTCCCACCACGTTTCCAGCCTTTAAATTGGAAGTCTCACACTGCTGTTTCACTTACTGTGACCTCTTTCCAAAATGTCATATACAGGGTGAGACTGCATTCCATCTTCCCAGGTGTGTAACTTCTGCCTTGGGTGATAAACCAATCTATGTACTAAAGTCACATGCTATGGATATTACTTCCTACTGAATGTTTGGATGGAAGATGTACTTTTCAAAATGGAGACTCTGAACAAAGTGTCCATTATTTCTATATTTTAAAGGACATTTTTTTAAACCATTTATCAATTTAAAATTCACCATTTTAATTTTTATTCAAGATGACTAAAACTGGACTGAAATGTAATCAGTTGAAAAGCTAACCACTTCAAAAATTATCTTGTTGGCAAATTTAAATTAGTTCGTGACACTTTTGACTAGTAAAAACCTCTTCTGAAGCACCTTAAGAATCCTGCAAAATGAAAGGGTACAGTTAAAGTTGGAGTAGTGCTTTCTTTTAAACACAACTCTACCTAGGCCTAATTTAAACAAGTTCCTTCTGTTTTGTATGTAGAAAAAAACCCTTCCCTCAGCAGCCCATTATCTTTTGTCAGAACAAAGACGTGGCATTTTCAAGAGAGTCACCTTTTTCAGCTGACGCTGCTGGCTGGACCACAGCAACACACAAAATGTGCTCAAATGCTGCCTACCTAGGTTTAGGGTTCAGTCTATTCAAAATGTAAAAATCCCATTCCAAACCTCTATTAAAAGATAGGGAGATAGGGAAGGATATTGGGCCAGGCAGCAGTCAAAGATGCAGCAATTAAACTAGATAAAAAACTCTGAAACTATTTGCCTTCACATTCCAAATGAACTCTATACAAAAGCTCTTTCTCCTTACTGGAGAATAGTGACAGTTCTCCCAAGAAACTGTAAATTTCTTAATTTAAGATTTTCCAAAAAGAGAACTTCAAGAAAAAACGAATTCTTAAAGATACCCATCCTTGGAAATCAAATTATTGAAAGCAAACCTCACTACAGCAAAAGACATAAGTATGCTTTGAGACCCCAGAAGAACAAGAACTGTTAAGGTCACTTCTGGCCTTCTCCTCCTGACTTGAAGGGTGTTTTTCTTTAGCTCTGAAGGAAGGAACGTGAATAGCAGGTAAATCTAACAACGATCTAATACCAAATGGGATTTGGTAACAATGCATATCACAGTTTAAAAAAGCTGAAGTGATTTATCCTAGGGTCATATCTGGATTTTCCTGGCTTATTGCATTAAGCTGTTGCAGCAGGTTAAGAGGCAAAAAAGCACAAGATAAAATTAAAAAGCAGTTATTTCTACATGGACTCCATGACAGTTTAGTTAAGCTAACCCAAAAAGTACTTTTAAGGTCCAACCAAATTCTCACAACAACTAGCATTTTCGTTTACTTACTGCCCCAAATAATGGACTGCATTATCTTTATTTAGTGCAGGCTATTCACTGAATATCCTAAATTTAAGTCCTTTCTCTTTCAGTCATAAGCTGTTAACAAACCAACAATAAACACTCTTGAAACAAGTTCCATCAATTTACCCTTGCACGTTTTAAGAAAATCTGTTTAGATTTTGTAGCAAGATAGTTTGAGAAAGACCTTTATAAATATGAGAAACCATGTTTCTGAATAGACACAACAGCCTATGAAACACATAGTGCAAACGAGACTAAGTTATAGCACTCTCCCCCAACATTTAACAGTATTAATAACTACCACTTCAAAGCACATTTTAAATGCCTTCAAAAGAGGTAGCTCATAGAGTCACAAGAACACCAGTACTTAGAGATGACATTTTCTGTGCACAGAAATGGGAGGCAAGCATATCCCTTTTCCCTAGTGTATTTGAAGTATAGTACAATACAGGACAAACATGTTCAGTATTTCTAATTTATTAGTTCTGCTGTTTGCATTTCAAAGGCTACCATTATGACAAATCTACAGAAAGAACCCGAAGATGTTATTAAAACAAATCTTTCCTATATATATAAGAACACTTTCATACTCTGCCCAAAAGGAGTGAAAAATGGAAGCTCATGGTCAAATCCATGAGACCAAGAGTGCAGGACTGGCATGTTTTGGTGGAGAAAGCTTTACATGATCATTTTAAGTAACATGTTCAACCTACAACAGAAGCAGAGGAAACGGATTAGCCTTTAGGACATCTAATCTCTAAAAGGATGCCAACCCAGTGATATCCCAACTAGCTCTGCTAAACCAGCTGGCTGCACAGTGCCCCAGCAAGTGGCAGAACCCTGCTGACAGACAAAAAGGCAGGATCATGCATCACAAACAGCATGTAACGAACTTGATATAAATCATTAGGCATCTAGAGCTAAATTTGGCATCTGAACAATAAGTGCATTCAAATTGTCTTGCATTTATTATCCAAATTTGTCATTTTTAAGTATACTGACTTCTCAGATGCTGTCTTCAATGCACCATCCTGGGTGAGGCTGTGGACTAAGGAAGAAATGAAATATTCCCATGCAATCTTTATTAACTGAAAGATAACTGGAGAACTGCAAAATAAGTGGCAGTGATATTCTTCAGTTCAAGACAGCTGTTCCATTAAGTCTTATTGTGAACTGTTTGTTCTTAAGTATTGAAGACAATCCACATAGCTGCCTTGAAATGCTGTTAACCATGATTTCAATTTTGCAGTTTGGTCTAAAATGACCTCCTGCCTGAGCAGGCATCAATGAAGGCAATGAAGTTAAACTGGCAAAACACTTTGTTCTCTAACAAATGGTTTTGGATGCTGAATTAAAAACCAGGATATAGATTTCAGTCAAGCTTCCAAGATCAGTATTTGTTTAGTTAAAACAGGAAAAAGTCACAGGCCAATGTGTTAGATTTTAATAGCTGTCAGAGTGAATGAGATGGAAGAAGCTACCTCTACCATTATAAATTATTCCAAATAGCTGTGGCATTTAGAAACAAAAGAAACTATAAACTATCTAGCTTCCATAATACACTAAAAAGTAGAATCATAGAATGGTTTGGGTTGGAAAGGACCTTAAGATCATCCAGTTCCAACCCCCCTGCCATGGGCAGGGACACCACACACTAAACTATGTTGCCCAAGGCTCTGTCCAGCCTGGCCTTGAACACCTCCAGGGTTGGAGCATTCACAACTGCCTTGGGCAACCTATTCCAGTGCCTCACCACCCTCACTGTGAAGAACTTCTTCCTTATATCTAATCTCCCCTTCCCCTGTTTAAGTTTAAAGCCATTACCCCTTGTCCTACCATTACAGTCCCTAACAAAGAGGCCCTCTCCAGCATCCTTGTAGGCCCCCTTCAGATACTGGAAGGCTGCTATAAGGTCTCCACGCAGCCTTCTCTTCTCCAGGCTGAGCAGCCCCAACTTCCACAGCCTGTCTTCATAGGGGGGGTGCTCCAGCCCCCTGATCATCCTCGTGGTCCTCCTCTGGACCTGCTCCAACAACTCCATGTCTTTTTCATGTTAAGGACACCAGAACTGTTTCTAGACCACAACTGGGGTCTTAGTAATAACATCCTTTAAAGAAAACACCTTCAATAAAAAGGTTTCAGAGCTACTCAGTGTGGGCAATAACATTAATAAGAACTAATTTTGTGTATGCAGCATTCTACAGTTAAGAGCTTAGAGAGGTTAAATGAAAACAACCCAACAACCCTTCAATACAGATTTGTTGAAGACACTTCACTAAAAAAGGGAATATAAGGAAATTCTTGTAAAATAAATACTTTTGCTGACGTTTCCCTGTAACAATTTTTTCCATCTTCTGAGAGTATTGGTTTGTTTATGAAGACATGCCGTAAGGTTTCAGTGGCTGTATAGGCTATTTTTGCGGTTTAAGCCCCCAGCAACTAAGTACCACATAGCTACTCAGTTACAGCTCAGTATCTTCAAGGCCAGAAACAAGTTTTCCATGAACAGAATGATAGGAAGACTGCAGCTCCTTAATGTGGAAGTTACACAAATCTTGTCCTTTGTCTAAAATGCCCCCCAAAGCATAGATTTGAAAGTTGCAAAATATTACTAGAATCTTGGTGTTAGGTAAGATTAGAAGATCTTTTCAATGCTTTAGGTTTGATTTGTTACAACATGAGCAATTAGGTTCCTTCAGTAAAATGGACCATGTAAACCAATGACATGCTACTTACCACTGAAAGCACAAAATTGAGAAGAGCCGTCCCACTATAGAAGAGGATTGTCACTAATGTTGTAACTGTAGTAAACAAGAGGCTCACGTTGCGACTCATCACTATCCACAAAGACTCCAGGATCTGGAAAAGGAAGAGGAAGTGAAGACAAAGTCAGATACCAGTGGTCTTATGAGGAACAGCTGAGGGAACTGGAGGTGTTTAGTCTGGAGAAGGCTCAGGGGAGACCTTATTGCTCCCTACAGCTACCTGAAAAGAGGTTGTAGTGAGGTGGGGGTCGATCTCTATTCCCAAGTAACAAGCTACAGGACAAGAGGTAATGGCCTCAAACTGTGCCAGGGGAGGTTTAGACTGGACACTGGGAAAAATTTCTTCACTGAGAGGTGATCAGGCATTGCAACAGGCTGCCCAGGGAAGTAGTGGAGTCACTGTCCCTGGAAGTGTTATACAAACATGTAGATGAGGCCCTCAGTGACATGGTTTAGTGGTGGTCTTGGCAGTCCTGGGATAATGGTTGGACTTGATGATCTTAAATATCTTTTCCAACCTAGCTGATTCTATGAGTCTATGGTATTAACTAGGACAGAGAACTGCTTACAGAGTGATTCATCTTCACTAAGCCAAACAAAGAAGACATTTAAAAAAAAAATCATCTTAATTCCTAAATCACAGCAGGTAATATCAAGTGAAGATGTCCACTTTACCAAAGACAAGTTTCTAGGTAGACAGTTACAAGGTTTTAGAATTTTTCTCCCAATGCTCAAAATCATTTCATTATGCAAAATCACAAAAAAATCTAGATGCGGTGACACTTGTTTATTGAGATTAACATTGGCATCAACTGAAAGCAGATCTTGGGAGAGAAAACTCATCTTTTCAAAAGCAGAAATGCTAAAACGCAAAGAACAAGGAGTAACATCACAAGGTAGAAATAAACCTGAAAAAAGCTTCAAATCAAATATCAGAATTACTATTTAATAAATGTTTTTTAAATGTTTTATGATAATGAGATATACAATTTTTATGATGTCTGCAGACAACTATACAAGTTGTTATTTTAAGTAGGGATGCATCAAGTTAGTGAAGCAATTATGGAAGATAAATCAAACAATGCTAGACAATCTATTAAATTTTGTACCGGCTTAGGAAACTGATTGCTTATTAGTTACAGATAGTAAAGAGCAGTTTTGAGACACGCCTTTAAACACAGAATACCCACTACAGCCAAATTAGTTTATGTATGGATGCAGACACATCAATCTGAATAGGGCAGCAACTTCATGAGACATTAAGGACATAAAAGCATTGCACAGTATGCCACACGGAATCATCCTAAAAGCAATGCACAGTGGTTTCATAACAAATACTTCATTCAGAAGGAATACAGTAAGAATGTATTAGCCAAACTGATTCAAACATATAAAAGAAGCAAGGTTACAGACAAAAAGCCATACCTTCTTTCAGACTAATTAACTGGAAAAACTGTAAAAGTTCTGACACAAAAGCCTTTCTCCAGGTTTAAAGCTGTAAGTAAAGACTTCGAAACTAGCAACAGTTACTCTTGGTTTAATGAATATCTTAAATTGAATTTTTTAAAAAAAAAAAAAAAAAAGGAAAAAACCCCCCCCCAAAACAACAAACAACACCCCCTTCCAATAGCTGGCATTTATAGAGCAGGAAAAAAAGGATGAGCCATGTGATCACCTCTCCCTTGGAATTGATTAAAACATATAGAAGATAATTTATTAAGCATAAACTTGTGAGGGAATAAGCGCTAGGGGAAGTGACGGTGAATTACAACACACAGTAAAACCAGAAAGATCTACTTAGTCCATGCTTCTCACTATTTAATGGGAATTATTAATTTTAAGGCTCATATTTTGAACAGATTTTATTAGTGTCTCCTGAGTTTCTGCTGAAAAATGTTCTTCCACTGGTACATGTCCCCTTCTTCTATGAATTAAGAATTCATCCTGAGGGTACAGCAGTGGTATAAATTCACACAGCCACCAGGTAACTTTATTAAATGTGCATTACACTGTGAGGACTGTAAACACAGAGGACAGTGATTTTTTGAGGGAACAGTCTGCAGTTAAAGCAGAGTCCTTTCTGTTAGTAGTCAGTAAAAACAGTACATAGCAACAGGCCATAAGTTGTATGCTAACTGTGCAAGGCTCCAGTCCTAGATGTTTAAGCCTGTTACTAGAACTTGGCACGTGAACACGAGCTCGGTGCCACAGGTCTCCTGATATGATGATGTTTCATCAGAGAACAGCAGCAAAAGCCTTGAAAATATGGACACAGATCAAAAACGGAGGCTTCTGAAACACAAGCAGTTCCTTGAGGAAGAAACAATTGAAGACATGCAAGCTTAAGAGCTAGGAAAAAACCGCTTTTGGTTTAAGAAAATGCAGTAGCAACTAATGAAGGCGGGAAGGAAGGGGCAACAACAACAGGCAAGCACCCGGACTAGGCACCTGCCATGACCTGGAAAAGTAATGCCTCTCCAAGTGTCACACAGCATATAGTCCAGGGTAGAGGTCAAGGAGGCGGAAGATGCCCAGAAGCAAACAAACAAAAAAACCTTATAAAAGGCCAAGCTCCTTCATTTGAGCAAAGATGTCCGTTTCCCTTCCAGTTTTCCAGATTTAAAAGCTCATGAACCTGCCCACTTTGACTTCTGTGACTCACATCAAGGATACAAGCTACTGGTGTCAACTATACAGCATCATCATGATCATACTCTATCCTCATAACCCATGTAGGATATGATTGTTAAGGACTGACCACTTTGAATATATAATGATAATAATTACTGGACTGTAAAACAATCAAAAGAAGTGTGACCAGCAGGTTGGAGGAGGTGATCCCGTCCCTCTACTCTGCTCTCGTGAGGCGTCACCTGGAGTATTGTGTGCATGTCCTCAGTATAAGAAGGACATGGAACTGTTGGAGCAAGTCCAGAGGGTGGACAGCCACAAGGGTGATAAGGAGGCTTGAGCACCTCCTCTATGAAGACAGGCTGAGAAACCTGGGGCTGTTCAGCCTGGAGAAGAGAAGGCTGCATGGAGACCTTATAGCAGCTTTCCAGTAATGGGCTTAAACTTAAACAGGGGAAATTTAGGTTAGATATAAAGAAGTTGTTCTTTACAGTGAGGGTGGTGAGGCACTGGAACAGGTTGCCCAAATAAGTTGTGAATGCTCCATCCCTAGCAGTGTTCAAGACCAGGTGGACAGGGCCTTGGCTGACACGGTCTAGTGTGAGGTGTCCTTGCCCATGGCAGGGGGAGTTGGAACTAGATGGTCTTAAGTCCTTTCCAACCCAAACCATTCTATAATTCGGGCTGGGAAAGTTTCCTTCAAAATAGTATGTTCCTCCAGTATAGTTTGTATTTTTTTAACCTTTTCCCTGGAAGCTTTAGTCTGAGGAGCTGATAAAGCAGGAATATACAGCTGCAGTTAGTCTGAATGCAGTTACAAGTTCCTCCATCAGTATCAGGAGTGGTTCTCCTAGAAGAACATCCTTGTTAGCTAGAGTCATAGATCTGTTGAAGTAGTTATCACTAGCATTTGCTTTAAGGTACATCTCTGAATGATTACCTTACCAGAAGGGGGAAAAAAAGGATGGTAGTTGAATTGTTACTGTAGAACAGACTGTACTAGCTATAAACTTAGGAGATTACTTGAAAAAATCCTTAAGCCAGAGAAAACATTAGGATATGTAGTAACTCAGTGAAATATTTGAGAAACTGACTTGATTTGGAACACACACATCAATCATGCTAAAGGCACGGACAGAGAAACCAAACTGAGCTGAAGCTCTCTGTATATGTCTTAATGGAAGGTCGTCTGTCTTCCTGTCTCTGAAATCTCTGAATGAGATCCAGCTGCTGGTGGAATGATGAATATTCTTGTGCAAGAAGTAAAAAGATCAATTTAAGGAGACATTAGCAATGTCTCATATATGATCAAGGGAGTTCTGAGTCATCATGCACAGATTTAGCCAGCAGCAATTTACTTTTTCAAGGTTTCAAGCCTTCAAGAAATGGAGGAAAGTGTATGAATGGAAAAACAGGTGAGTGGGGAAGGAATGAGGCCTTTTTATTTTTCAGAAATGAAATCTTTGTAGTCCAGCTATGTATTGCATATTTCATTCACCAGAAAAACTACCTTGGAATGGTAATGCAAATGGGGTGCAAAATTTGAGGCATGAGTGAGGATCCACTCTAGTTCTCTCCCCAAACTAAGAATAGGATTAAATAAATCCCACTTCAGAAATACATCACTGAATAACCTGTTTTGTAACACCACTGCTTCTAAAGACACTGGCAAACTCCTAAGCTGAAAGGCAGCAGTGTTGCCAACACTAAAGCTTTTAGGAAAAAAAAAAGCAAATTGATGATTTAGAAAAGCTCCCCCACAATCCCCACCATACAGAATACACTCAATCAAAAAAAAAAAAAAAAAAAAAAAAAAAAAAAAAATCCCTAAATCCTACAAAACATAAAAAAGCAAACAAAATCCAAAACAGTCCCTCAAAAGCACCCACATAATTTAGATTTTCATTTTTAATTTATACATTTATACTTTAAATTTTTAAATTCAATTTTTATTGACCTTTCCCAATTCAGTATGTCATTCTAATAACCCATTGTTCTTCTTCAAAATACCAAGAGAAAGACTTCCATGCTCTGATAAAAGCATAAATCCCAAATACAGTAAGGTTCCATTTTATCCTAGCGTAGGCAAGCAGTTCTAAAACACCCGACTTAAGTAAAAATTATTCTTATTATCATCATCTCCAAGTTTAATGACCTAAACAGGCACAGAAATCAGGTTTTCATCAATTTTAATTTGAAATATCAGTGTAATATTTATGCAAAGCATCGTGGATGAGCAAGCCAGCAAAGAAAATGTTGCCTGATAAGGATGTGAAACCAGGATTTAGAGCTATGCTGGCTGGTTTACCATCTGTCACTAAGGACATGACGGTATGGAGAAATAGGACAGGTGTTTCCCCACAGCAGACGAGTAATGAGTTCATGGAAATAAACAGGAAAGCAAGTCAACTGCTGGCACTTTTCTTCCTGAACTTCTAAACCAGATTTCAGCAGTAAAGCAAAGCATGCTAGCTAGATGGAAATTTTAGTATTAATGTATTTATCTTAAATATTTATTCTCTTTACACTAATTCCTGCATTATTCTAGCCTATTTAGATTACTGAAGCACACTTACCACAGTTTCTAAGCACTGTGCAGCAATACTGTAAATGACATGGCTAGCACCTATCGTGTAGTTTCTCTTCCTTCTCTCTCCTGCCTAGAAGAAAACTCTGTATTTATTTTAACTGATGATGTGCTGTGTGTTATAACTCTGCCTCAAGCATGCACAGTCAGCTTCAAGAAAATATTAAGCAAATTTCACTATTAACTGACAGAAGTTTCAACACAATAATAAGTTTCTCTCAACTGTTTCTTGACTCACATCTATGATAGAAACTGTAAGCATTTAAGCAGCAGTTGAGGGAGGACAGGAAAAGCACACATGCCCATCCGCCTAAACCAAGAACTGCCTTGAGGCGAACACTAGCTTTAATCGCATCCACAGACATGTTACGTTGTGAGTTAGGTATAAATAATATTCTTCCAAAATAGATAGATAGTAACCTGAAGATACTTCTAGTTTATGCTAACAGCTCAAGTCAAGAGATGAACTGTATTAGGGATTGACTCTGTGTATATTAAGCATTTCAGACTTAACATCATTTTTTTGGGGAAATGTAGTTGCTTCAGTTTGGATTGCTTTCAATGCTTTTTCTTTTCTCCTCCTGAGGTGAAAGGTCCAATGTATTAATTCAGGAACTCACACAGTATAAAATATTAATTTTATTCTCCACAGAACTTTCATAAAAGAAGAGAGAAATAGGTTGCTTTCAACACAATGAGTAATAATTTGAGGAAAAAAAATGCACGACTACCAACAAAAAAACCTTTGTTTTCACAAGCTCTTGGTCAATAGTTTCCTCAATTATAACCTAGACAAGTTGGTTTCTTTCTTCAAAAGAAAAAAGACTACATGATATAAAGCATTTAAAAACAGCTTGCTGGTAATCCTACAGGTAATCCTACAGCAACAATCTCTCTCAGGAAGTAGTGAGGGAAACTAGTATTAATGAAGATGCTGAAATCTGCACGTTTTCTTCATCATAACCAGGTTCTGTTCGTATCCTAAGCAGGACACAAACATTCTAAACAGGCTTAAAATAATTGTTTAGGTAATTCTAAGCAACACTAAGAGTGTTTCCATAATTATCCAGTATTTGAATTCATAACCTTAGTGGTAGTACAAAGAAGAATTACTATCAGTTAAAAATGATAAGTAATAAGGGCAAAAAATTATACCGAAAGAAATGTTTCGATGTTCTCATGAACAAATGATGCAACATCTTGCCAGTCCAGAATATCACCAAGCCAGCTGTTTTGACGGTTTATGTGCCATTTGTGTCCTTTGTGTCTTCCAGAATGTGTTACATTCTTAAAAAGAGAAAAAAACATGTAAGGAAAACAGACATTTGAATAACTTACAGATGTGAGAAAGTCAAAGACTAATGTTTTCTTAATGAGGAACAGATCCACCATGCATCTGAATACTTAGAGCTGCTTTAATTGGCATCCTCAAAAATACCTCAATATACTCTGTACACTGGAAAAATCAAAATCTGACAGAAAACTGTTGTTAATTACCACATATAATTACAGTTCCGTATATTGCGTGGATTCACCTCAGTTAAACATTAGCTTTCCTGCTTGACTGATACAATGGTACCTATCTTGCTCTTTATGAAAGCACACAAGAAAGAAGTAATTATTAGAGTTGCTGCCTACATGATTTACTATTTGCAACATACAACTTTTCCTAGTACAACCCACAAAGGAAAATGCAAGCAGAAGCCAAAACAAGTAGTTCTCTCACAATTAGTGTCTACTGCTTCACTGGCAATGCTCAGTCATGCAAAATCTAAAAGCTAAACTGGAAGTATGGAGAGTTTCTTCTGACTAAATAGCTTTGTAACTGCAGCACAGTAAGACAACAGGAAATGGCTGTAACTGTAACAGCCAAGTCCTTAAGTGGATTCCCTCTTATGAAGCTGACTATCGTCCAACTGAATCCCACCTGATTACTGTCTAGCACGAGACTATTTAACTCAGTCTGGGACTGTGACAAGTGTTTCGGAGAAGGATGACAAAATTTTACTGTAAGCAAATCCAAGCAAACCTACTGACTACAACAGATCTCACCTTAACCTTTGACAGTAAGAGACTTCAAGTTCTCAACTCTGATGTTTATATACACATCCTACTACTTCTGTTAGAATTTTCCAAAAGCTTTTAACTGTACCAGCCCTCGTTCAAAATGACAGTATCTTTTTCAGCATACATGGCAAGTACTATTCCAAGTGAAGTTCCTGCACTGATTTATCTAAGAGCATTACATTTTCTGCTTATTACCAATTCTCCCTAGATGCATTGTTATACTTTGTCATGCACAATTAGCAATGTTCTTTAACAATCCACAGCAACACAGAGATCTTGCTTCTGAGCTGGCAGCTTATTTAGAGCAGAAACATTATAAGTATGGACATGGAGTGTGGCAGAAGGGGCAAGACTAGAAATAGACTCTGGAAAAGTTACCTGCAGCTGACAGGTAACTGGTTGCAGCCCAGCATGCCAATGGTAACACAGAGTGTCTAGTATGTAAACAACAGCCAGTGAAACAGATTTCAAGATTGTAGGCAATGAGCATCAGTGCATTCTTGGAGCTCTTCCTGCCATTTTGACAGCCAGGAAAGCTGTTTCTTGCCCTACCAGAAAAGCATCTACAAGGAGTAAGCCTCACAGTATTTTCTCACCGACACAGGAAAGAAATCACATAACGCAATGAACACAGAGAGAAATTGTGCTGCATACTGCAGCAACGAAAGTACTTCTAAAGCACATGTAGTGATACAGGGCCCTACTGAATGATACAGTGCTACTGACCATCTGACACACAGGTTATATTAGTAAAACCAACAGGTTTATCAGTATAACTGTATCAAAAAATAAATGCTTTTCTTGGTCAAGTATTTAATACTGAATACTCTCAAGTGCTTAAGGCCAGCAAAATCTACTGTAGATACAGCTTTAACTTCTTGCTAGTAGTCCCGTATTTCTCAACAGCACTGTGTTCTCTCTACATATCCTCTTCTACAGCACTATCTTGTCAGAAAACAAACTGATTCTTTCCCCTTCCATTCTAATTACTGTACTGAAACTCTTAGGTCTTTTAATAGAGATCTTCTTGGAACTTTAGAGGTACTTTAAAAATAACCATATAAAGAAAAATGTTAAAATAGTATAATTGCAATTATTTAAATATGCAGAAGTATCTCAGAGGTATGTCTTCTGGATTTTGATATTTCCATTGCATAATAACTAATGATTTGCTTTTTCCTTTAAAAGGCAAACAGCACTGTCAGCATATAAATGATTTAACTCTTTCAAACTTCTCAAGATTCTGTCTGCAGAACCCATGATAGGAAGGCTAGTACAGCTGGCAAAAATGCATGGTAAGAAACCTAGTGAAAGGACAACTTCTTACCCAAAATTTCAAATTAATCAAAGTTACACAAATTATGCAGAATACCAGTTTCCTTTTCCTTAGCCTCTCAAGATGACAAAAACTGAATGAAAAGCTCTGAACTATGAAACACTAAATATAAGAAACAAGGAAAGAGTAAATTAAATGTCACACATAAGCCCATACATAACTAAAGTGAATGACATGGCTCTGGCTATACTCAAACTGTGACAATACAATCGTCTTATACACTTGAAATTTTTACCAACTTTTTATTATTATGACCTTATTCAGCTATTTGCTTATCTCTTTCTCAGAAGCACATGCTTAGCATAATTATCTCAAAGTACTAAGTAACAGTTTATATAAATGCCATTTAAATAAGTTACCCACCTTCACAAACCAAGAGTGATAAAGCCTGTCCCAGAGCTCTAGCACTTGTTTTTCAATCATAGCGGTGTTATTCACTTTTTCTCCTAAAATCTTATGGAGCTAAAACAAACAGAAATCTTTTATTGTACAGGACAGAATGAAGCTGGCATCTACTGACCAGCTCCAAGCTAGATGAATCACATAAGACTGTCAGTAAAGGCATGGCTCCAACCCAAATGAAAAGCTGAGTATCAGTATGGAATGCACAATTCAGACAACATGGTTCACAACACGAAGATTTTGTCTGCAGAAAAACATTCTGCTGCACTATGCTGAAGACTTCTTTCTGCACTGAAAAAACAAATGCTACCTCTAAAATGCTTAATCCACAACCCTTGATCATCCTTAGGGTAAGTATTTCAAATAATTTGAGATGTGTACTAGGTATCAAATAGATAAAGAAGAATCTTGTCAAATTCTCCTGAAGTAAGTTAACTTAAGTAATTATTAAAAAAAAAAAAAAAAAAGAAAAAAGCCAAAACAAGCCAATCTACCACACACAGCCCACACAGAAATTAGAATGCTGGTGGGGAAAGAAAATTAAAAATAAATAAAGTCTACATTGTCTACAGTTGAGGAGCTAAAGCTAGATGAAAAAATTAGTCATCTTTATCTGATGCATTTTCACTGGCAATCTTATTAAAAGTGATGACAGATTTTTCAGTTCTTAAAAGTAAATATTCCTCTGAGTAGAAAAGACTACTGAAATCACTCTCACCCTTCCTTCAACTCACAAACTAGAGAGTGGAAAGAATAGATCTGTCAACAAAACAGTTAACCACACAGAAAAGAATTGCTGACAAACACCTTTTTATTTCTCTTCACTTTTATGAAACACAAGAAATGAAAATGTTAAAAAAGGTGGGGGAGCTCACGCTTACCTTATGTGTAATCCATTCTCGGCCATATTGGTATACATTATTAACTGCTGAATTGAGTGCCTTCTGAATAACCTGGGCTTCTGGGAGCCAGCTAATTTTTTGTTTTTAAAGAAGGAAAACAAAGTTAAATGTTCTGTAGTATACTCATTTCATTACACCCAAAACACATTACAAATTAACATTCTGAAACAACAAGCAGCAGTTAAGGTTACATACAGACTTACTACAACTAGAATATTTTCTCTTACATATGAGAAAATCTGTTCCTTGATAAGCAAAGTACAATTAAATCTAGGGCACACCACTGCATTTGGAATTCTCCAAGGTTCCTGAAACCTTAGTTAAATTGGTATCTCAAACTTTTCAAAGAGATCTGCTCTTTAATCTGTATGCATGTTATTCACACCACATTCTTAGAAATTTTCCTAGTGTTCTAGTTCTGACAATACTATATGAAACAGTCTCATTTAGCTGCAAACACAACCTTCTGAATTACGAGCTGAATGGAAATCGTTAACTTAGTTTCCCTGAAAAGGCAACCAGATGAAGCAACGCATTTGGGTACCAGTTATTTTTAAATCCCCCCCACCAAACTATCTGATCATGAATTTCTTCAGATACTCCTATCACTTTCAAGCAATGTACCTACTGAGTTGCCAGTATTTCAACAGTTGTGAATAGAGGGCACACATTCTCTGCTTTGACTTTCTACATCTTAATTCAATGGCACATGTTGGAGACCTTCTAAAACCAGAAAGTATTCAGGAAATAAAACTGCTGCATTTGTTCACCTGACTGGAGATCAACATGGAAGCTTTTCTGTCTCTCTAACCCTTCAGAAATGTTCTGCATTGGAATTCCAAGACATTTCAGTCACTCATCTCCAAGGACAATATGACCATCAAGCTCCGAAAGCTGGTGAAGCTTGATGGATTTGGCAAAGAGGTACAACTTACTCCTAAAAAAAAGGAAGATAGTGTTTTGGATGCTTCAAATTCAGATGAAACACTGGAAATAAAATTTTACCTAAGCTTCTGCTGATTACTCTAATAGTATTCCAGTGTTTTCATTACTTGAATTAGCTTCTGACAGTCGAATTTCCATTTTTGTTAGTACTAATTTATTCTATTTAAAGCAAAATGGAAAGTCTAAACAACACAAGAGATGCCATGAAGGAATAAAGAAACACATTTTTAAGCGCTTTCTGTTCTCTTGAGAGTGATTACTTAAGTATCGCTAAAGTGATTCACTGGAAGAAGTGTAATATAACCCCCATTTT
>NW_009936937.1:0-1029 GCF_000696875.1 Nestor notabilis
AGTTGGAAATGTGTGGTCTAAGTTTATTTATTATTTATTTATCTCCCTTTGTAAATTGCTCTGTCACGGGGTGGTGGAATATCAGGGAGGGAAGAGGAGGTGTCTGGAATATGGAGGCATCTTTGACAACCACATTGCTGTGCAGTGTAACATTAACTCACATGAGCACTCTGAATTATCTCACTGTTGGGGGTTTTTTCTTCTTTTTTTTTTTCTTTTGTCCGGGTGTAGAAGAGTCCTTATTGACACTGGGCAGCCAAATACTCCTGAATATATTGGCTGGTTAAAGCAGGCACTGTCAGAGTTCAGCGTCTCAATTCAAGAAATTTTAGTGACACATTGGCATTATGATCACGTCGGTGGAATACCTGATATCTGCGAAAACATCCCTAATGGTAGGACAGAGATTTCGGGTATGGTTGAAATTGTTGAAATTGTTAGATACATGGTAAAGAAGAAACTTACTGAGTGCTTCTGTTCAAATCAGCTGGATTACTGTTTTGCAATCTCCATATAAACTACGTGTAATTTCGTGATACTGCTGCAGTATACAGAATAAGAGCAATGGATAATCTGAATACTGTAGTTGTGGCAGTTTTTCCTCAACACCTATGCATACGTTTATAGTGAATTTTTCTTATGTGTAAATAATGAGACCCTAATTTAACATCATCAGTTTACATGATATTAAGAGATATGGGAAAACCTTGATACTCATTCCTTTCTGCATTGACAGTAATGACAAATCGATCATTATTTTTGCTGTGTGAAAAAAATAAATAACAGAATCCCTGAAAAAGAAACATGCATAACTTTGAGATTCCTTACAGCAGACCATTAGTAATTGCTGACAAGTTCATAGGCCTCAGATCATGAGAGGAAAGTGGATAGGGCAGTCTGCAGGTAAATTCTGATCTAAAAATGTCTATTTAGTGTTGATAAACAGTAAGAGAGGTTTCTGCTTTAGTATCTGGCAAGAGAATAACCAGTATGGATAATGTGGCAGTTCTTAGTGTCTTTGGCTTTTTC
>NW_009936937.1:1060-14340 GCF_000696875.1 Nestor notabilis
ACAGGCTTTATCAGATTTTGTAAAGTTGCCAGGTGCTTGTCTACAAAGTGTAGGCATTATTTAAAATAACATTGATGCCTTTGTGGGGTTTTCGGTCTTGTCAGCCCACGAGCATGGTTGTAAAGACTAACAAAGGATATAGTTAACTTTCTGGGTTGCTATCCATAGCTTTTCCAACCAAGGCATGCCTAGTTCATGTACTGGTGAGGATGACAGACACCGAGGGAAGTTGCAGATCAAAGCTTCTGTCCAGTGTTAGGCAAATGTTGAATGGTGCTTCTGTGAATCATAACACAAAATGCACAGAAATGTGTTGTTTTAGAAACTTGTGGGTTTTGGCTTTTGATGAGTCAAGAAGGAAGATTTGTAAAATGTAGTAATTATTGAAATTTCTTTATTATTTGACTTGTGCTTTTTCATCTTCAAAATTGCTGCTGGTACAGAGTACAGTGTTCAGATCTGGTGGCTTTCACTATTCAGTGTTTGTGGCTCTGGAATAAGGTCACTTTGTAAACAAAGTTACTGTACAGAATGTCTTATTTCAGATTTTTTATTCATACTAAGTTATAATAAAGCTTTGTTAGCGACAAATTCAAAACATCATTTTCTTTGCTTTTTTTTAAATAGACTCTGAGTATCGCATCAGTAAGCTTCCTCGTGTCCCTCACCGTGAAGAAAATATAAGGGGAGGACGTAAATATATTTATCTTAAAGAGGGAGATGTGGTACAGACAGAAGGAGCCACACTCAGGTAAACACCATTTTCTGCAAGTTTGCTGGATCATGTTTTTCTTCAGAATTCTGACACATACATGTATCCTAACTTCTAATGATTGTCAAGCCATACATCTAATCTTTTCTACACTTGGGCATGTAGACTTCCTATCATGATCTAGCAGTGTATGTTTATACTAAGAAATTGTTTTTATGAATGAGGATTATCAGGCATTAGCCTCTGGTTTTTCTTTAGCGGAGAAATTAAGAACATTTCCCTTGAAACATATTTTCTCCAGGAAAATCAAATAGGATTTTACTTACTTTCTCATCACTCTTAGATGAGTAATTATTACTAAAATTGATACCTTTGGGAAGTTTATCATAGTCTGGATATATTATTTAGCATGCCTTTCTTTTAAGTTTTAAAAGATTTCCTAAGAAGATACTAAAACATACTTAAAAAGTTAAGTCTTAAACCTTTAACCTGTCAGATTCTTGTAGGGTGCCAATTCAGGAGGACTTCTTCCCATGCTCCCAGAGAGCATGTTGCCTGTCTATTTAGCTTGAATCAATGTGAAGTAGAAAGCCACTCTGCCTTGCACAGACACACACTGAAAAGGTTGGACCATTCTGTTACCACACTTCTTTCATTAACAAGGCATTACTCTTCTAAGGACAAATCTTGCTTGTTTACCTCAGTTTATATGTGAATTATATTCCACTTGTAGAATATACCAGTTGGCTGATTGGAAGAAAAAATATAAGGATGTGTTTGACCAAACGCATTTAATTTTGTTAGTGTGAAAAAGAAGCAAACAAACAAGCACCTAAACAACAACGTAGAGAGTATTATATTGAATATTGCAGACCTATCACTACCCTTAGTGGCATGTTTGGACAAAATCGATTTAGAGATGGAAAACAGCTCGTTAAATCTGAATCCAAGTAAGACAGAAGTGGCACATTTTGAAGTCTGGGGTAACGTGACCAAACTTCATGCTTGGTTAAAAGCAGGTATTCCCACCTTGTTACTTCAGTAAGCACTAAGGATACAATTAGATCCACCACTGGTTCCAAAATAACGACTGTCTGCATTGTAAACTTTGGTTAGCCACCTTCCAAGTTTTCAAGGTGTGCCAGGCAGCACTGGGTTCTTTTTCCTTTGTTTTTTTCAGTATTAGTGGTTAAGTTTCATCAGGAACTAGAGGATACCACTTCCTACCAAGGCATGTTACAGCAACCCATGAACTTGATTTTTATGTTGCCTCTGCAGGGTGTTGGTTCACAGGCTTTCTGATTAACACAGTATTCAGTAAGAGCTGGAAGTCATTGCATCAGGTGGTGCTGTGCTTCTGGCCTCCCAGCCCTCTACTAATGTGGCTGGGTGCTGTTTAGCATGTGCACTGTTGGCCCGTACACCGTGCTTGACACCAGCTCTGTCAGTTCCTGATCATTGCTTTGGTGCATCTGCCACTAACAAGAAGATTCTCATGAATTTCAGCAGCGATATGGGTCTGAGTAGTGTTACTTTCAGTTTGAATCAACTTCATCATGAGGCTGCCTGCCTTTCAAAAGTTATAGTGAAGGGACACTACAGTACAGCTCCTATCAGCTGCCCATTCACCCTTTGCTTCATTCTAATGCGGTACTTACTCAAGCTGTGAGGTCCTGAATTCTTACCATTGATGTTTAATGACCTGCACATAGAACAGCTAGAAGACCTTTCTATACATGCAGCAAAGACATTCCTTGTTGTATTTGACAGCTCCACTCTGTCACAGGGCTTTCAGGGAAACAAATTTTGGGAGACAGAACTTTATCTGGGTTGGGTCCAGCAGTTTTTAGTTAATTTCTAAAAGAATTGACAACATCATCCTTACCCTCTTTTGCTAAATGCAAGGTGTATGTCAAGAATTTCACACATTTCAATCTGGAAATGACATGTCAATTTTTCTTATTTAAAGCTTCAGAGCAAAGCCCTTTATAGCACAAATTCTACACGGCTAGCCAGCTCCCTTAATGAACTTTTGTTATGATGTGTCATGCAAGTAAAAGTAGGTTTGAGATATATTCTGCATGGTATAAGAAAATAGACTGGGGTTAGACACAGCAATACCCTGCTTGCACTGATGTTTCAGCCTTTTTTGGTCTATTTTTTTCTGTTTGTGGGCTGATGTAAGTGCATGATTTTATTATTTGTTTCTAGCTTCTGAAAATGAAGAATATATTGTGTATGAAAAGCCTATGCTTTTTGTTGTTGTTCTTTAAACAGAGTTTTATATACTCCTGGACACACTGATGATCATATGGTTTTACATCTAGAAGAAGAAAATGCTATATTTTCTGGAGACTGTATTTTAGGGGAAGGAACAACAATAATTGAAGACCTGCATGATTACATGAAAACTTTGGAAAGGTTGTTACAAATGAAACTAGATTTAATATATCCAGGTGAGTGGTTCTATTTATAACTAACTATAGCCTCTAAGAATCTGAGAACTCTTATTGTAACCAAACAACATTGCTAATGTAACTATTCAAGTTCATTACTTAATGTATGTCCAGTGCCAAGACTTTATGGCATGGTGGTTTGCAAGACTTGAGAATTTTTCAGTGATAGGTGTCTTTTCTTCCCAAAATTTCTCCATTTGCGGGTGAATCTTGTGCTTCTGTGCCCAGAGCATACAGAGGCCAGAATCACTGTTGGAGTCATACAGCAAATCTGGGTTTCTGATGTTACTCTATCCTCTACGCTTTAATGTATCCTAGCAGAAAAAATAATAGTTGTTCTTTTGGTCCTTTGCATCCCCACACACACTGCCAATATGAGTTACTTAGGAATGTTTTTGGAGAGAGATGTCTTTTGCAGCACTGATTAATTGCAAATTTATCTTGGAGAGCTGCAGAGCTGTCAAATGGTTGTCTTATTTAATGACAGCTTAAATTTGAACAAGAGCCAAGAGGCCAAACAGCATGTTCTAAAAATGTCACTGATTCATTTATTTTGTGATTTTGCTTTAATTTTTTTCCTCTATCTCCCCCAAACCTTGGGAATTCATTTACTTTTCAAATAAACCACATGTCTGTTCGGCAAGACTGGATTTTAAGAAATCATTATGTAACTGAGGTTTAAGCTCCTCATCCACTTTTTCAGAAATCTCAGGATTTCTTCTGACTTTTTCTGTTTCATCTTCTTCCACTTGTCATTCTGAGCCACTGTGTCTACATTCTTAGTTCTGTCTTCCTCCATTAACCATCTGTGTTTAGCTCTACATAACCAAATCTCTTTTGTGTTCATTCTTAAAATATGCTGCTTTGAAGTAGGAGTTCTTTTAAGTGCTTTAAGATCTAACCATAAAAATGCTATTTAAGAAAAATATCATTATAGATGTTTTGTGGATGTGGAAGCTGACATATACAGGAAGAGTGACTTGCTCACAGTAATTTACTTTACTAGTGGTAAAACTAATGATATTTTAGCCTCTAGAATTTCAATCTATTGAACAATTGAATGTTCTGCTTTCTTTCTTTAATACCTTCAAAACATAGTATGTTCCTCTAATTGAGTTTCTGCCTTCCAAAACTCCATACATGCCAAATTCAATTTTATCTGTTGTATTTCACTCTCTCCTTGATCATTATTTATCTAGATTCTGTGTTGACCAAGTTTGAATATTTGTGCCATTATTTGTAACTTTTTGCTACACTGTTGTATGTATGTTCATGCTGTACTTGCATTAAGAAAGCCAGTGGGATATTAGGCATTAGACAGTGATCAGTAGCTAAGTATTGAGATAGTTTGGAACTAACTAACTTTTATTTATCCATGCCTTACAAAATGTATGTGTGTTTGTGTAAATGATAGCTATTGGCCAATCAGAACAATTGTTTAAATTGCTGGTAGGTACTACTGTAACATGGTAACTAGAAGGTAGTTTGCTTTACCAATACATCCTGGATAAGCTCAGTACTTTGACTTTATTGCAGTTTTAGGTCTTCATAATTCTTGAACTGTTTCTCTACATCTTTAGCACTCACATTGCAGCCTCAGGAAAGCATGAATTTCTGTAACAAGCTGAGTGCTGGCTACCTGTGAGTAGCTGAATTTTGCCTTCCCCTTCCACCTTTTTTTTTTTTTTCTTTTGATTTAATGTGGAAATGAATTCAGGCATAATGCTTGTGACAGTCTACAGCTGATAGCTGAGAATCCTCTGGAGCAGAAAAGGGCTTTTTAGTCAGCAGAGGGCTCCCCATCCTGTAATAATAGATGATGTTGCTTGATAATACAGAAAAAACCATACTGGAGTTAGGAAATCTGGGTGAAATTTCATGAGCTGATTATTTTCTTCAAATTCATCCTATGTGCTTTAATTTACTGTAAAGTAAGAGAGTCTGTATTACTTCGTAGGGTGTTATGACAATAAAAACTTACTGTTGCTGATCATCTGGGCTGTACAGAAGTCTGAAATAATTAGTGACCCGATACAAAGTCTGAACTACTGGAAAGACAGTCAATTTTGATGTCTGTTTCACATGCTCAGACACATTTTATATTTTTGCACATACTTGTTTATTGGTGAAGTTAACTGTGTTGCTGTCCCTGAAAAATTATCGATGGGAATGATCCACATCTGGATTTAGTTCTAAGCTTTTTGACATCATTTTAATGTAGGTATATGCATACACATTTGCTGTAAAGGGTATGAAATACCTTTAACTTTGGAAAATGTGGGTTCCATTCCATTGGTCAATTAAATTGACATTGGTCAATTAAATCACTTAGAAGAGCAGGGACTGGTTTTAAGATTGTCTTGTGATTCCATGTTGTAATAACAATAGCTTCAAATTAAGTATCTTTGATATCATTAAATATATGTGCATATGCGATTACAGTTTTATATTCAAATGTTGCATATTTGTTATTTATAATACTAGCTTTACAGAAGGTAAGCTTCAATGTATGTTTTGTCATTTCAAAACTGCTGAAGTGAAGAGTATAAGTGAATATATGCATAAATTTTGACTTGTGAAGAAGAGATTCCTTTGACTCTTCATTTCATGGATATTCAAACCATGAAAAATTAGTTGTTCTTTTTCTATACACTGCTTATCCTCAGCCAAAATAAGCTCTAAAACCTTAAAACTAAAGCTCCATGTAGTCAGTTAATCCAAAAGCACAAGTAAATATGTTTTTTTGAAAATAGTCAGCCTCAGAAGAAACTGATTTGGATGATAGCAGAAAACTTCTACAAGAAAGCTGTGGTTTTTTACAGTAGTTTCTGGTCTATCCATTTTATAAATTACTTGGAGTTTATACTGGCAAAGCTGGAATTTACTGCTGCTACTTCAGGTGAGGTACACAGGCAAAGAAATAGAAAACCTTGATATAAAAAGCATATGACAAATATTCATGCAAGTAAATTTCTCCATAGGTAAAACATTAATTTAATTTCTGTGCATGTAACTCTAAATATCTGAAAAATATTTAATCTGTCATTTTAGTGTATCATGAGGCAGTATTTGATTTTTCCACAAAGATTAGTTCTTTACCAATTAAGCCTTTTTCTAGTTTCAGTCAAAGACATTTCAGAAAGTTGAACATTTCTGATCTGCTACAGTAAAAACATGTATTTTGTTTATTAACCAGCCATACATAAAATGATCCATATATAACCTTCCTTGTGCATTGCTTATGCCTTGACACATTCCAGCTGGCTCACTGATTTGTCTTCTACTAATTTTTTTGATCAGACTTACAAAAGTATGTTTTTAAGGGAATAAAGTATAGTGTGTGTCAGTTTTGAAGACCTGTTGTGGAAAATTTATCTGTTGCAATTAAAATTTACTTCTCTCACCTTTGTGTTCGCTAGATAGCCCCAACAGCACAGTAGTAGATGAGTCTTTTGCCTCACCACTACTGCTGAAAGACCAGGATTAGTTAAAATCATCTGTATCAGTATCCTTTGGGGAGAGTGGTACAGGCAGAGGTAATACAAAATCTCTTCAGCAGTGAACTCCTTTCGTGAACTCCTTTCCTTTTTTTCTTTTTTTTTTTAATAGCTTAATGTTCCCCCGCTTTCCTTATACCATCTGAACTATTCCATTTCCACATTCACATTTTTCAGATCCTAATTTTCACTTTCCATCTTAATAGATTTCAACTGAGGACTGTGATGCAGACATCCAAACTTAATTTTCGCCTATTTATATGCCAAAAAAAAAAAAGGGTATTCTGACAGGGTGGTACATGCAAGTGCTGCTCCCTTCTTATGAGTTGTAAGTCTACCAGAGTTCACATACAAATGATTCAGTTATTCAATGACATACTTAATTCCAAATGTAAGTAAGAGTGCTCTGTTACGTGTCTTTTGATTTAGGTCACGGCCCAGTAGTACGTGATGCAAACACTAGAATCCAAGGCTACATTTCTCACCGAACTGCACGTGAACAGCAAATTCTGAATGTTTTCCAGAAGAATGTTGGAAAATCATATACATCCTCGGAGCTTGTAAAGCTAGTATACAAGGTAATTGTAGATTAGAAGTTTTTAGATCAAACTAAAGAAAATTGAAGTTATGTCCATAAAATGGTATATAACAGTATAAGTATTTGAGTGAAGACCTGCTGAACCCAGGACAATGGTCCTAAGCATAGTTTCATAGGACCAAGCAAAAATAAAGTTGTAGTGCTCAGTTCTAAGTGAAAAGTAAGAGATGACTGTTAATTGTTATCTGTGAAGGTGGTTTTAGTTTCCTGAAAAATTGGTTAAAACTTCTAGTTTCTGATTTTTGCAGGAGGGTGCATATGCACTGCAGTTGCACAGAGATGGATATTGCACTCAGAAGTTGGGTAGCCTGCGTGTGTCATTAGACATACCTAAGAGGAATTTTTTCAGTGCTTCATTATTCTTCATGTAACTTCAGTAATTTGTACCTGTGGTACGGGGGTTACTCCTCCTAGCAAGTAGTGGTAGAAGAGATAAAGCATTTGCTTTGAAGGAAGATGTCAAAGTTGTCAGTGGCCGTGGTTTGTGAACAGGTCTGAAACAGTTTCACAGCTCATTTTTCATGGTTATCCTGATGCCCAGTTTCCAAAAGAATGACTACATCACCTTGGAACGTTTTGTGATGCTGACGTACTGTGGCTGTTTAACTCCTGCAGTTTCTCTGCCTGAAAAACTACAGTTTTTGAGTATACAGCTGTTCACATTTCTGTAAATCACAAACCATTTGTCCTGTCACTACATGATAGAATTCTGTCAGTACTACTAAAGCATTCATATTTTTTAAAAAAGTTTAATCTTTCAAAGTTTTTTTAAGATTCACAATTTATTGAGCTAGTTTTCTAATGAATTTTTCTGCCAGACTCATTATTTGGAGAAGAACTTTTTAATTTTCAAAAAGCAGGCTTTACTTTTAAGATGATAGAGCTGAAGAGGAGGATGTTGAGAAATGTTTTGGGGTTTTACCTAATGAGCATTGGAAAACGTTAAAAGACGTTTTGTCCTTCTGAAGTTGTATTTTTAAATTGTTTACTCATTTACAGATACTAATTACTAAAGGAGATTTAAACCCATGCAAATATTGTCATGGAATAGAAGTGATAACTATCAGTGGACAAATGCATCTTTAAAGTTGTCTTTAAAAATGCTCAGCTACACTGACAACCTGGTGCAAACCAAGCTTACAAAAGCACAGTTTTCTCAGCATTGGCCAACCTTTGCATAATACAGGTGGATAATGCAAAACATGAGCAAAGCAAACAGAAGTGTGTTATCAGGCTACTAGTTTAGCTGCTGTAAAATTGATTTCCTCATTTCAGTTTGTTGTCATTATGTAACTGAGTACTCAACAAAGCAATTCAGAACAGGAAAATCTATATTAATAAACTGCAAGTTCCCTATATTGAAAAAATAATTGGGAGATATTTAAACAAATAGAGAATGCCTATTTGTGTTGTCCTTAGGAAATCCCTGAAAATGTACTTCGAGCAGCAGAATGTAACCTCCTTGTGCACTTGAAGAAGTTGGAGAAAGAAGGAAAAGTGTGTAAGTTGTGGATGGAGGGTGGAAGGAGCATCATTTTGATTTTGATTTTCTGTATGCTGTTCCTCATCATATTTTAGTGCATTATTTCAACCTGCAATTAGTTGCAGTAGCTGTCCTTTAGACACTTTGAAGTAGAATTATATACAAAATACATATACAATTATATACTGCAATGCATATACCTCTAATTTTTACGTAAGTCATATGATAGAATACATTCTTCTAATGCTGGTGTTTGTATCTTTGTGTATTTGCTGAAATTCCTGCCTAAATGTGCATGCATATAGCATTTGATGGGATTGCATTTTACATTTCTGCCTTACCTAAACGTGTATTGTTATACATTTGTGTTCTAGAGACAGTTCAAATCACATAGGGTAATTTTTTTACAATTTCTGGTTAGTACAGTACTGAAGTAGAGCAACTATATTTAGTTTGCTGTTTCTACATTGTGCTTTTACAAGGTGAAGTATTCTGTTTCTGTAATGGCTTATACCTGTGGAAACATTATTCAGCCAGAAACTAAAGAAGATATTTCTTTCTGTACATTTCTGCACCCAGGACTGTCTACATATAAGTAAAGAATTACACAAATATTTACAAGTGTTTCACATACTCAGCATTTACCAACCTGAATAACATGAAACTAGTATATTTCTTACAGCTTAGACCTTCTGTTTATTTTAATAATAAATCGGCTACTAGGTGCTACTTGTTTGAACAATTGAGACTTAATATTAGTAATAATTACCTTGTTATTCAAAGAAAATAGACTAGAGTCACACAAAGTCACTACTGAAGTTCAAAAAATTACATCCTTATGCCATGAAAGCTTACCAGCATGATACTTATGGCACCAGCTCTTGAGTGTGATCTCAATTCTTGGATATTAACATACATTATTGACCTATTCTCCAGTTTAGTTCCACAAGATTCCTCTGGGCGATCAGAGGCCGTTGACTATTTATCCTTTCCTTTCTCTGCCAAAGTAGATAAAGCAACAGCATTTTCTGTTTAGATTAAGTAGTGGGTAAATTAACCTCCTGTTCAAGGCAGACTTGCAGTCCTCCCTACAAAAGACTGTGTGTATGTATCTTAAAAGTCCAAGAATTAATTTGCTTGAGGGAGATAGTGACTTTCATCTCTTAAACCAGAGTGGGTTTTTTGGTTGGGTTTGCGTTTGGGTTTTTTTATTGTTTGTTTTCAAAAAAAGCACCCTTTTCATGCTTACCAGGCGCAAAAAAAACCCAAACTGTTTTCCCCAGAAATCACCTTAGAATTTTAAAGAGTCAGCAGATGCGGAGCTTCAGTTAGATATCTGTTCCTCAAGCTGCAACTGTTTGCAGTCACTAGAAAGCTTAAGTAACTAGAAGAAGAGCAGTTGTGACTCTTGTACTCCAGTTGGAGGTCCTTGATTCAGCTGCATGCTCCTGCTTTCCACAAAGCGTAGGTGCCCTTTAGCGTTTTTTGGTTTGGTTTGTTTTTTAATCTTCAATTTGTGCTCACAGAGAAGGTGGAAAGCAGTCTTATCAGAACACTTGGGGTTTTTCTGTGCTGATCTCTGCAGTGTGGAAACAGTTGCTAAATTTTTAAATACAAAAAATATCCTAGACCCAGATCTGTGATAAGCACATAACATTATGTGACCTTTGGCATTTTTTCAGTTCGAATTAAGGACATCTGTTAAGGGAGATTGATTCTGTTGGTTCTGAGCATGTAGCATACAAATGCTTGTGTACTCACGGTACTTATTAATTTGGCTTTGATATGATGTCCTTTCCACATAGTCTGAGATGCAGTATTTCAGGTTTTGTTCTCACTGTGGAAGAGTTGAGTTGCAGTCATAACACTATCTGCTTAATTTTCACAAAGCATTTTTCCAAAGCCGTATGTTGTCACTATTGATAATGAATATGACAGGCATATTACAACATTACGAGAGAGTTACTCAATGCAAATTATGGCCATATGCTGTCTGCTGCAGTCATTAATTCACCACTTCATTGCAGGGATTGCAGTTTATGTTGGTACATAACTTCTATACTTCCACTTAGGAGTGATACTGCCTTTACAGATTTGCTTTTCCCACTTAAAACAGAAAAATAATGCCTCATGTAGAGGAGCATGGTACAGTAGATGCATGTAAGCTTTCTTCTATGTTTTGATACAATTATCTTGGTCATTGTTACACATTTTTAGAACACAGCTGGTAGATAAAAATAATTTGACTGTTCTTAATTTAGCAGCACAAGGTTTTTTTCTCTTAAGCTCATAAACTTCAGAAAAGGCACGAAGTGCTCTGCTACCTCAAATTTCTTAATATCTAGAAATATTAATGTTCTGAACTTTAAATAACTGTAGGCTTATTAAACCCTTTTTTATTATTTTTTTATATTGTTAGGTTACATTGTGGAACAGTGAATGTTTATCACCTTCCATTAAAACTCAGTACTGGCTTGGGGGAAAGTATTCCAATAGTTTTTAATGAAAATTACATGTATAGACATATATATGCATGTACAGGTAAAGTCTGATGTAGTCTAATGTTTATATATAGTGTCTAAATGTTAGTTTGCAACTAATTTGTCCTTTTTTTCGTAACAGTACGTGAGGACTCTCCCAACGTCAGATGGAAAAACAATTTATAAGTTACACAAGATTGCCCAAGGGTATTTTAAATCTGCACAGTTGCTGCATGAAAAAATAAAATTATGAGCTCGGACAACACTCAAAATCACAACATAATTCTTTTTTTTTTTTTTTTAAGTGCTAACAAATTTAAAGCATCTAACAGTCAGTTAATGTTTTGCATATTATTATTTTTGGAATTTTAAAATTAACCTCATAGATACTGAGTTAATAAAACAGAATGAGAGCAAAGAGCTGAATGTTACCACTGTTATAAAATAAGTAGCATTATCATCAGTGGTGGAAGACAAATAGCAAGGTCTTAAAAACTGATTATTACAGTATTATAAATGTAATAAATCAGATATATTAAAAATCTCTAGTAAAAAGAATAGAAAAGATGTTATTCTGAATCTGTTTTCATTTGCTTGTGCTTTTCAAAAACTGATTTTCTAATCAGCTATCTGTACATTCTAAAAAACAAGTTATTTTTGTTAATAGATGTAAATACTGGGGTTTGTATTCCTTTTCTGATTTAGCTATCTGCACGTATTTGCTGGTTGCTCACTGCAGTAGGTTGGAAAAAAACACTGAAAGTAATTTCAGACTTCTCAGTTTTCTGGTGGAAACACCACTTCTATGGAATTCATTCAAGGATTCATTAATTTTAACTGATGAACATCAAAAAACACAAGAGTTGGAGCAGACTTTTAAATTATTTATAAGATTCTGCAAGAATGTAATTGAAAACCTGTATAAATTGACATGTATAAGCATCATATAAAGTTAAGTTTGTCTATTGCTCTCTAACTAGCAGCTTCAAGTTTTGCTGTTAAATCCATTTAAACTACAAGTATTTTAACAAAAGGTTGTATTTGATTGTAAGATACTGTATAATGTATTAAAATACAATGAAGATTAATTTGAACTGCAAGTTCAGTTCTCTGTGTAGCTTAAACTTTCAGAGGTGTATAAATATTTGCATTACTTTGTATTCAAAAGTGTGTGATGTTTTTATGATACATACACATCTTTTAATGCTAGATCAAACTTAGGAAAAGCAAAACCAAAAACTACTCAAGCAAAAAAACACTAGCAAAAAATACAGATATGGTGCGTTTGAAAGCACCAGTGACAATTATACATCCTTGAAAATCCTTGAAAATCTTTCACCATCCAGTCCTGTACCCTCATCTGTCAAACATGCATATGTTTGGGTATTTAAGGCATGTCTTAATAATTATCGTTATTTTATGAATTTGATGGCATTTGTGCTGATCAGCTGAGCCAAATCCAAAACACAGATATTCCCAGGAACAGCAATCTATAACTGAAATCATAATCTGAAGTAGTAACCAGACTGAGGCTACTCAGTCCTCCCCTGAGGAGGGGAAATAATAACTTTCTGCTCAATCAAATTATGCTTTTTGCAAAGTTAATTGATAGGATTTGTGGCCACATCATGACTTGCTCCCTTTGAACTTCCTGGTGCAGTGCCATTTTGGGGTCTTTTTCGGGTCTCCTGGTTTTTCCTCCTCTTGTGTTTTCTCTTTACCTGCATTTCCCATCTCAGCCACTTTTTTGCCCCCGCTCCCACAAACCTTACATTTTTTCAATTCCTTTTGGATTATTTCTGTCTTTAGAATTACTCAGAAACTTTCACATGGACTTCTTGCCATTACTAATTGCTGTTTTCCTGTAGCCATTTCATGAATTTATAGTTACCTCTCTGATTATTAGAAATAAACATGGAATTATCACTGTGGGTTTGTTTTTTTTTTTTTTAAACTGAAATAATATGCTCTGAATGATGTCGTTTTGCTTCAGGAAAACAGAAAGATGAAATGGCAGTTTGCTGTCATGAGATCTAAAAACCCAAGTCAGCAGG
>NW_009936937.1:14371-18026 GCF_000696875.1 Nestor notabilis
TGGTGTGAAGTGGTGATGTCTCATGGACTTTCTGAGCTAGTGAAATCTGCTGGTAGGCACGATGTCTTCTGGTTTACTGTGCTTCATCATGAAATACACAGAAATGGCTTTAGACTTCAGTTAAAGTACTGTTGGAACTTGCAGGTGGCAAAAAAAAGCAAGAGGATACGTGTCAGAGAATTCCATGTTCTGCTCTGTGCTGTAGCAAACCCATGACACTCTCAAAAAATGAGTGAAATTGTAGTTTAACCAGCCTTGCCATTAATGATCATATATGGTGTCTCTGGAATGTTAAAAGCAGAAATTGCACTAAGATGTATATACAAAAAAGATATTTACATCAGCTGCGACAGGTTGTGAAAGTCTTGGGACTCCTTGTTGATTATGAGATTATGAATCAGAAGGCATGTTTGCTTATTTAAAAATAGAGTGGTAATGTAAGCTAAATGTCATGTATGTATAAAAATGGGGATTAGCCTTTTTACATCCCTGACATGAATACATTCATCTGTGCAGAATGCATTAAAATTTCAGAATAAAAACAGGAGAAGTGGCAATTTCTTGCCTCATCAAGCTAAAAGGGCAAATGTCATTTGATGCATTAATTTTCTCAACTGCCAGAGACAGAAGCTGGAAGAAGCACAAACTCTGTTTCCAGTCTTCTGCCAGCTAATTTAAGATCCTGTCCTGAGAGGCAGCATCACTGATCAGCATTCATAGAGTCATAAAATTGGAATCTCCTCTGGTGTGACTTGTGCCCATTACCCCTGGTGTTTTCCATGTGACTGACTCCTTGTAAAAAGGGAGTCTCTTTCTTACTTGTAGGCACCCTTTAAATACTGGAACGTGGTGATAAGGTCTCCCCTGAGCCTTCTCTTCTCCAGGCTGAACAAACCCAGCTCTCTCAGCCTTTCCTCATACGGCATACCAGGTCTCTGATTATCCATGGCCATTCCCTGGAATCTCTCCAGCCCATCCACATCTTTTTGGATAGCAGGTACCCAAACAACACAGTATTCCAGGTGTGGCTTGACAAGCACTGAGTAGAGTGGGATAATGACATCTTTATCTCTGCTGGTCATGCCCTTGTTGAGGTTGCCTGTTGGCCTGTTGGCTTTCTTTGCTGCAGCTGCACACTGTTCATTTCTAATGAGCTTGTGTCCACTAGCACCCCCGGGTTTAAGACCTAGGAAAAAGGTTTGATGGTAGTTACAACCTTTTTGGATTTTCTGTTCTCTTTCTTGCTAACTTGCTTATTTACACTTTGTTTAAAATGTCATTCGTGGTTATGTCTCTTAAGCATTTTTGATGACCACTGGATTCAGGAGAGGTTCCCAAATAAGAAGGGAACTTGTGTCTGTTACTGTGGGCACAGTAATATGCCTCCTACCAAATCCTCCACACTCTTGTCCCCTGAAATGGTGTATTAGGGTTGCATGGCAAGGTTTTGGTAGTAGGGAGGCCCAGGTGGCTTCTGTAAAAAGATGTCAAAAGCTTCCCCCATTCAAACAATCATTTAGAGGCCTAGTGTTTCAAAATACAAACATCTGGAAAGAAACATGGTAAACACAGACCAGCAACCCACTGGCAAGAAAGAGACTGAGGGTGGATGGTCTCTGGTGTTTTAGATCATCCTGCTTGCCTAAGAAGCACAGGACCCATCATGTGGCTGAAGAGGGAACTCCCAATAAACAGAAGGTTTGGAAACTGTTCAGATGAGGCAATGGGTTGCCTTGTCTTCCATTTCAGTATAGCAGCTTACAGTGTACCATCGCAACAAACACAAAACCAGGTTGAAAACGAGGAGCTCTGTGCTTGTATGAGAAGAGTCCTAGCGAGACACTTGAACGAAGTACTTGCTGATTATAGCTTGAGTCCCAGTTCAGTCCTATTTGTTGTGTTCTGTGGAGATGAGGTGACCTGGTTTCTTTTAAGGCTGAGGTGGAACATAGATGGAAGACTACACTGCAAAAGGGATTCTAATTTTTATCCCAGACCAATATACTTCACAGGTGAGGTATGTTACATGCATGACTATATGGTATGCAGTCAGGATATACTTTTACAGTGTTACTGCTGAAATAATGTTCTTTTTAAGTTTACAAAGTAACTGCTGTGGGCAGGTGTCATGGTTTAACCCCCAGGCACTAAACACTGCACAGCCACTCACTCACTCCCCCCATGTTGGGATGAGGGAGAGAACTGAAGAGTAAAAGTGAGAAACTCATGCGTTGAGATAAAGACAGTTCAATAGGTAAAGCAAAAGCCATGCACACAAGCAAAGCAAAACAAGGAATTCTTTCACCACTTCCCATCACAGGCAGGTGTTCAGCCATCTCCAGGAAAGCAGGGCTCCATCACACATAATGGTTATTTGGAAAGACAAGCACCATACTTCCGAACATTCCTCCTTCTTCCCCCAGCTTTATGTGCTGAGCATGACACAATATGGTGTCATACGGTATGGGACATCCCTTAGGTCAGTTGGGGTCAGCTGTGTCCCCTCACAACTCCTTGTACACCCTCAACCTACTTGCTGGAGGGGTGGTGTGAGGCACAGAAAAGGCCTTGGCTCCGTGTAAGCACTGCTCAGCAAGAACTAAAACATCCCTCTATTAACAACAGTTTTCAGCACAGATCCAAAACCTAGCCCCATACTAACTACTGTGAAGAAAATTAACTCTACTCCAGCCAAAACCAGGGGATGATCTAGGATACAAAACATCTTTGGACTTCGATATGAATGCTTGTCCTGTTTAAACCTTTTATATTGCAAAAAATCTCCAGCTGTGAGGGGGAAAATTTCTGTGGCTGCCTCTGTATTTTTAAATACCACGGATCATCTCTAGATACCAAGGATCCCTGTTTCCTGATTTAATAAATTCATACAAAGCCTCTCAGTACCTTTTCTGCTGGTAAAGTTGTCTCATAGTTTTGAAAAACCCGGTCATACACCAGTCAGTCTGCTCCACAAGTACTCACTGCTCCATACAGTATGAAGAAACGAACCTATTAATAACAGTTCATATGATGTATTTGGTGCACACTCTCAGTTCTTTCAAGGCAATGCCAATAGCTGCATCTTAATCTCTTACTCGTTATTAATTAGGTACTGGCAGCAAAAGCTGTTCTGACAATGCTAAACTTCAGCCATAAATTACTCCTGTCCTTGATCTTTCTTACATATACATACATATATGCACTGTGTCTGCCAGCCAGAACATTTAATAAATAAAAGTGGCGTTTATTTTGGGGAACTTGGACAGCAGTTTGGTCTGGATGTTGTGTACATTGTGTCGACTTCTCAAACCTCTTCATTCACGTTTTAACCTGGTAACAGCCTTCTGCCATTGGGTTGGGTTTTTAGCCCGCATCTAACCTCCCTTTCAATCTCTCTTCCTGCTCTACTCCCCAGCTGGCTTTTCGTCCCTTCTGGCGTTCTTGTCATTGCATTCTTCGTTTCTGTTACTTGGATAAGGCAGGTTATTCCTGGCTGTACGTGTAACGGGAGCAGGCGCCAGCGCAGGGAAGCTGTGGGTATCTTGCGGCTGCGTCTCGGCCCTCACCACAGCGAACGCGGCCTCCCCATGGCGTCCTCCGGGGGCCCGGCCCCAGCTGCGGCCGATCGGGCGGCAGCAAAGCTTAGCCAGAGCCC
>NW_009936938.1:0-4032 GCF_000696875.1 Nestor notabilis
CCAACCCTAACTATTCTATGATTCTATAACCCAGTACACTGTTTAAAAGACAGTCTTTCTCGGGTTGGTTTATCAAATGTCTTGTTAGATTTTGCTCAGCCTAATCTAAATCTAGATCAGAAACCTAGAGCTGGTGTCTATACCTTCAGAATGTACAAAGTGGGTTTGGTCGGGGTAGAGGAAAAACACAAACCTTAAATCTCATAAGTAGTGAAGTGTTAATGTGTAGTCTTTTGGCTGAGGCTAGAACACTGGTGCTAGTGCTTGGTTTTCCATAAAGCCTCATCTCTTGAGAGTAGGTCTCCCGTTACTGGCTGGGTGCATATTTAGTGAAACATCCAAGTAAATAGACTAGAAGAAATCACTGGTTATTAACTTAAGGTTGGTTAAGAGAAACAGTAGTAGTAACAAAAGAGAAAATCTGATTCGTTACAGTGGTAAATCAGCTATAAATTGGTTACTGTACTGTCTTTATGTTGAAGGGTTTTTTGTGAAATAATAGTACTTTATTGGAAAGATAATTGCTTGTTTTACTAGGCATTATTTTAACACAAAGTACTGTTTCTATAAGGACACAAATAAGTGCATTTGCCCTTCTCCCTTCCTGTCTTTCTCTCAAAGTTATGTGATTGCTTTTACTGCTTCTAAAGCCTTGATATAGTGCAAGAATTGAATGGAAATGGTGTTCCTATTGTGGCAAAGGTTTATGTTTGTGAGCCATCTCATCAATTGCACCTGCTTGCCTTCTAAATGCTTCCTATGGCAAGAACATCTGTTTAGGAGAATACCACTGATCCCTATGGGATGGTTTTCCATCTGCTTCCGTTTCGAGATAAAATTAAACCAATAGACCTTGATGGTGTTTTCTTAACCAAAAATGGGTCCTTGTGGTTCTGTTATCAGGACATGAACAGTAATAATGGCATGAATCACTTCCACTAGTGTTCTTCTGGAGAGCGAGGCAGTGCCTTGAACCATTCTTTTGCACACGAAGGCAGATGGTGTGAGACAAGTCAGATAAGCGTCCTATGCCCAATCTGGTGCCTGGCATAATAACAGGGTAATGATTTGTAGGATGGAGAGCTTGGAGGTATGGTTGCCAGCTGAAGGATGAAAACAGAGCTCCTGTATGATTTCCTAGTACAGGAGTAGAGCAGCTGAATGCGCCCAAGCTTCTGTTCTGGCTGGCTCTTGAGTGAGTGTTAGGCTGTACATACACCATAAATCCTACATGGTTTTGGTGCCTGGGCTTTCAGGGTGGCTGTAGGTCAACCTGGTGTGTACCCATGGGTGTATGGGTAGTCCTCCATGGGAATCTTGCTGAAAAAGACAGCCCAAATGAGTTCAGGTGGGCTGTGACTTCTCCCTGCATCAGTCTCATCCTGGAAAATTGTGACCTGGCAAAATTAGCATCTGTAAAAGACTGTGGTCCTGGTATGGCTGAGAAATGAGTTCTAATGCACTGCACAATATTTATAATAAAGCTGTAATCTGGAAACTTGTGTGAAGGCTTAGCAGTCCCTCACAGCTTTCAGGAGAGTGAAGCCCACTGATAGCAAGCTGTGTGTGTGCATGCACCGATGAACAGATGCCAAGTTACATGGTGATTCTACCCTCTCCTCCACCCACCCCTCCAGTTTTCTGTATTCTTTGTACCTTTTTTTGTAGCATACACATAAAAGTGCAAACTGCTGTTCCTAATTTCAGTTGCATGGACTGAAACTGTGGCATGTGCTTAGAACTTGTGTGCAGTTAACTGTGAATGAGTGTGTGGTCTTTGATTTTAATGTGCTGAAGAGTTTTAGAAAGCCCTGCCCTCTTCAGTAAGATCTTAATGTATTTTCAGGCCTTATTTGTGCTACTTCTCACGGTATCTTACCTGTATTTACCATGCACTTATACAAAAAGGATACTTCAGGAGGGTTTGGGGGGAATTGGGCAAGTTACTGGCCAAGAACTGATAACAAATTATTTCTAATCTCACTCTACTGATGACTTGAATTAGACTCATAGACTTGAATTCACTCATCCTCTGTCTGCTGTACCTTGCATCAATCCACATTTTGCTCTGTAGAAAATGTGTAAAGAAATAACTATAAAAGAATTCAAAAAAAGTGGGATTTTTAATACTTCATTTAAAAGGAAGAAAATACTAAAATTGAGATCCATGAACGCATGTGCAGACTCTGAAATCTCCTCATAGTGCTGTATCCCTTCACAAATTCTGAGCAAAAGCATTATATGCCAAACACATGCTTTACCCCTTTCTTTGATTTCCCCAGGAAGCTTTTAAACTTGTTCTTGGTGACAATTTGCCATCCTCAGACGAAGCCTCATTTTGTTGCATCTGTAACCATTCAGGATCTCCCACACATGAGCAGGGTCTCCCCATGGTCTGAGGTGCTGAGGTGTGATGCTGCATTAGCAAGGGGGAGGCTGCCTGGGGCTGGCCAGCCTGCGCTGAGCACTGGGGAAGGCAAAGCTGAGTGTTAAAGAAATGCTGCTATACAGAAACAATGATTTTATTGAGGAAAAGGTAAACAGAATCACTTAAGGGTATATGGTTTGCTTTTAACTTTCCTGCAAGGGTATATCCTATAATGTTTCTTTGTCCCAGGATAAGACAGTTACTAGTCAATGTCCTGTGATATGTGTATTATTTATGTTTTCCTAGTCTACTCTGCATACATCTGTGCTTTCATCTTTCTGTATGAGTACCATTTTTCCCACACTGAACAATAACTTGTTGACCAATGAAGCCCCTCTGTGTACTCACCTGTCACTTATCCCAGGGGCTGTAGGAAACGAGGTTCTGGGACTTACATTCTTTCTCGTGAGTGTCCATTACAAGTGGTGATTAAAAAATGTCTTGTTCATATTGCTGGTTCTCCTTTGCTAGTAATTAAGCTGTTGTTTCATACTAGGAAAAAGCTTTCATGCTATGCAAGCCACAGGGACTTCAGAGAGACCAGCATTTACCATCTTAAAAGGGCATATTGATTGCCTTTTATTAATAGGAAAATCTCTTAAGGAGAGATGAGATACCTGAATTCTGGAAAGTTTAAAGAATAATTAGGAAGCATTTAAAATCATACAAAAAGTACTCAGAGTTCTCAGATCATTTTTCCTAACTTCTGGTTAAGTTTTTCACTGTGCTGTATTTGGGGGTTTATAGGTCGTTAATTTTTACGGAGATCCATCTTTGGGGAAAATTCTTTATAACTCCTTAATGAAAGTGTTTAGCAGTAATATTATTTATCTGTTGAATTGGTGCAATTGGTCTTTAAAAAACCCAATCAAACCAGGTGGTGTCACTCAATGATATTTGTATGCACTATTGGTCTTTTTTTCAGTTGTTCCATTTAAAGAGGTTTTAATCTCTTTATTTACTGAAATTAATAGAGAACACTTCTGTTGGGTTACTTCTCAGTGGGTGGGTTCTTCAGTTCTGTAGTACCCTATTAGTGTGCTTAAAGTCAAACATTAGCCTGATTGAAAAGAGTTTTTATTTGCTTTGCATAGGTACACATCATTACAGAGTTAGACAGCCAAGAACAGCGTCTTCTTTACATACCCTCTTCTTGAGGGATTCTGTAGAGTAATGCTGGCTTTTGCATTTTTTCCCTGTTTGCAGAGTGTGTTGGAGGAGGGAGAGAGAACAGGGGGAGGTTTCAGTATGCTTTTCTAGCTAGTATTGGGGTTTATGAATATAGGAAATAATATGGGATTAAATATACAACAAGCCTTTTTTTGGCTGCTAATGTTTCCATCAACAGTATCTTCCCCTTGCACTGCTTGATGAAATCTGAGTGTGAAGCCCAAGCTGCCAGGCCACTTTCCTACAACCTGATTTTCCCATTTGAAAGCTTTAAGTATTCTTAAGCCACCTGCATCCTCGGCTGCACCCCCAGAGCATGAGCAGCAGGTCAGGGAGGGGATCCTGCCCCTCTGCTGCGCTCTGGGGAGACCCCCCCCTGCAGCCCTGATCCAGCTCTGGGGCAACAGCACAAGAGGGACGTGGAGCTGCTGGAG